>NC_056739.1:566944593-567112530 GCF_019279795.1 Protopterus annectens | reverse complement strand
AAAATTTTTGGCCTTGCTATGTACAATTTTGTCTTTGCGTTTTGTAGCTGGCTGTCTTGCAGTTGGGCTACTGATTATATCCAGTATTTTGGCAGCTCAGGTGGACACCTTGCCTACATGTCATTGAGAGACTAATGTATTTGGATGACTAAAAATGCAGTAAATCTGAAAAATAAAATGTTGCTTTTGAATTAGCAGTGTTGCTGTACAAGGCATTATTCTTTGAAGTGTATTGTGCACATTTAGTTAAGTAAAATGACTGAAACAGACCTGCGTTTTCTAAAAGTGAGTAAAATTAGCAGTGGAACTATTCATGTTTAACCTTAGGTATGCATGGCATTAGGTAGTCATTAAAAGACTTAATCCCTCCGCACCACATGGTCCATTGACTTTAACCTCATCACCACAATAAACAGAACCTGCTGGAGGGATAGGTTCCTAACCAGAGACTACCCATACTCTGGAATAAACTCCCTATTCATGTCAAGCCAAGCACCTCACTGGCCCTCTTCAAGAAAAATCTTGATGAGTGGATGGGCGACAGGAAATTCACCCCAGGGATCATTTCAACAGCCTTGCTTGATAGGGGTACAGGGAACTAACGTCCGGCAACAGGAGGTCTGGGTATTTTCTTGGGCTAGGCTTGTGTTGGCTCCAGGGCCATTAGCCTATTACTCACCTGTGACCCTATGATGAATACTGCACATTCTTTTAGATATGTGTACAAGGCACATAATACTATGTTGCAAACTGAATTTAGAATTTGAAGAGAAGAGGTCATGAAACTTGTCCTGTGGCTTGATTTCATTTCTTTCTCTCAGATACTGAGTTGTGTCATTAGTTCCACGAATGATCTAAATAAAGATTTCTCTAAGAGTAATACTTCAGTTTCCAGCCCTGCTAATCCCGTGGGTAAGGATAACACCTAGAAGCAGTACCCTCAGTACTGGCTTAACATACAATGTGAGAGTGTTCAATCTCGCCGTTTGTTCTTACACACGGGTTCGGAGCCCATCCTCGGCTCCGAGTCGGCCGCATAGCAAAGCTCTGCATCTTAGAGAAGCTCGAGACCAGGCTATATCCCACAATCCTCCCTGCCATTACTCAGATCTAGTTTGCCGCTGCAACGGGTCACATCGTTCTGAGAGCTCGGACCAGAGAAAACTGTTGTTAGACAGATAAGATAGTTTCTTTTTTGTTGTCAAAAGTTCTTATTTTCCTATAGTTTTTTGATATTTTATTTTCTATCCTATAGTGTGTGTGTGTGTGTGTGTGTGTGTGTGTGTGTGTGTGTGTGTGTGTGTATATTGTAGTTAGTTTTTTTATAGGTTTCCCTTTTGGGGCCTACCCATCTTTAACCTATAGCTTTAATTATTCCTAATAATAGCTAGTGTTAAATTCTCTCTTCTTAATTAACATGTCTGAAAAAGCCAAGTCTGGTTTTAAAAGGTGTCAGTGTGGACAGAAAATGTCCATCACTGACAACCACACTTCCTGCGTCTACTATCTTGGCCCTCTCCACTTGCAAGAGGATTGCTTTATTTGCCATTCCTTCAGTGGGAAGGTCATGACAGATAGACGCAGGAAACTTATTGACAGGGGACTTCTTAAGCCTGCCTTCCAGGAGGCCTTGGACAAGTCTGACCAGGCTTCTAAGTCCTCGAAGGGGTCGAAGATGTCGGAGCCCATGTCATCGGCTCCGAGTACATCTTTTAAAGTTCGTTCGCCGGTTCCACAGACTTCGGGGCCGAGCGTCGAACATTTGTCTCTCACTGAGCCCCAGGTCTTGGAGCCGGTGTCGGAACTACCGCCACCGTCTATTCTTCGGTCGGTGCCATCTTTGGCCCCTTCGACCCGATCTTCCAGACCATTATCCGATACTGATGTGGAACGTGTCTTGCAGAAACTTATGGAGAACACGGCCCTTTCCAAATTGATTGCAGTTTCCTCCCAGTTGGTGTCGAAACTAGAAGGCCTTCCCTTATCTCCAACAGGTCCTCCTTCGAGACCCATCCAGTCTTCGGAGCCGGAAGAGGATGAGCTGATGATAGTGGAGCCCTCGGTGCCGAAACCATCCATTGCACGATCGACACCATTTACCTCGACTCCATCGGAACCTATAGGTGAGTCGCGGAGTCGACGATCTCTCCTTGGTTCCGGGACCGAGAGTCGTACCGACCTTTCGGTGCCGACTCTCCTTCTCGGGGCCTCGGCGCAGATCGGCTCGGCTCCGTCCTCGGGGTTGAGACCCATGGGCCCCCGTGTCTTGGATTCTTCCATGTTCTTCAGAACCGGGGGAGTCCTCGACCCGAGGTTCAGGGGTTTTTGACCTTATGAGGAAGGTTTTGTCTACACAGACAACCACTTCATCGGACGCGTCTTCTCCCTCCCTTAAGGAGCCGCTCTCTGTTTCTGTTCCCATGACACATCCAAAGCGTGGAGCACCATTGTCTCAGCCATCCCTAGAGGATGCCCCCTGTTCCTCGGAGGCCTCACCGGAATCTCCCTCTGATGAGGTTCTGAGGAAAAGATTGTGCAAGAGGAGGCACTTAGATTCCCCACAGGAATCTCTAACTTCTGACACTGACTTGGATGAGTCAGAGGGGTCCCCAAAATCCCCCTCCAAGGATGTCTCATTTGCGGACATCTTGGAAATATTAAAACAGAGGGGTGATTGGCAGTCCCTAGCCCCCACTGAGGACAAGTCGGTGTTGCTGAAGGCATTTGGTGCTCAACCTTCTACCTCCTGGGTTACTCCGCCCTTCGATGAGTTAATGGATTTGATTGCTCGCAGGGCGTGGGAGACACCAGACACAGTGGAACCGGTCCCTCGAAAACCAAGTAAATTTATTACCGCTCCTCAGGACAAGACTTATCTCACCAAAGGAGTCCCGGTTGACGATATGGTGGTGGCCGCAGCCACTAAAAAGGAGATGTCGGAGTCTTCCTCTTCTGTTCATCCTCCTAATAAGGATTCTAGGACTATGGACAGATACGGGATGCGCGTTTTTAGTTCAGCGACTTTTTCCATGCGTTCGCTAAACTATTTGACACATTTTACACGACTACAGAGGGATCTCATCAAGGAGCTGAGAGATACCCTCCAGGGTAACACAGATGCTGCTGTTTCAGATAAGGTAACAGCACAACTTAACACCCTTACCTCCGTAGTGAACTTGTCCATGAGGCTCATCTCGTATGCGGCTGAAGGGTCGAGTAGGGCCGCAGCTTCAGTGATTGCTCTACGAAGACAGTCCTGGATGCGGCTGTGCTCTTTTGTGGAAGCCTTCAAGTCTTCTTTCGCCAACGCCCCCTTTGATGGTGCCACTCTTTTTGGGCCCAAAGTGAAAGAGACATTAACTCGGTGTGAGCAGGAACGAAAGACTCTGTCTGCTGTCTGAGTCTGTTTTTCCGTTCCATCCAGACCGTACCCCAAAGGGCAACGAGGCGGAAAAATGTGGTTCCGTAGAACTCGGGGATCTTTCCAGGCCACACAGAGTGAACCCCCCCCAGAGGCAGGGGGGGGGCAGACATGGAAGACGCCGCCCTGGCGGCAGAGGGGGTCCGCAGAACCAAGGCGACATGGATACTATCCCTGGTAAGCCTTTCCAGCACTTCTGAATGGGGGCCTGACTGTCCTGCTTTGGAGGCAGTCGGGGGTCGCTTGGCTTTATACCCACAGGCCTGGCTAACTCTCACCTCAGACTCCTGGGTAAAAAGCATTGTAACCAGAGGATACAAAATACCCTTTATGTCAACTCCACCCCAACAAAGAAGGTCTCCAGATGTGCCACCCCGTCTGCGAGGCCCAGCAGCAATAGAAATTTCAAAGCTGCTCAAAAAGAGTCATTCAGCCAGTCCCGGTGGACCAAAAAGGATCCGGAACTTACTCAAGGTTCTTTTAGTTCAAAAGACAGGGGACTGGAGACCCATTTTGGATCTCAGCAATCTCAATACCTTCGTGAAGAAGGAAAAGTTCCAGATGGTCACGCTTCAATCGATCCTTTCATTTTTGCAGAAGGACGACTGGATGTGCTTGATATATCTCCAGGACACGTACTACCACATCAAGATGGCCAGAACGTCCAGCGATCACCTGCGCTTCCGGCTGGGAGCCAGTCATTTTCAATTTCGAGCCCTGCCCTTTGGGCTCACCTCAGCCCCCAGGGTATTCACCAAATGCATGGCAGTGGTAGCGTCTCACTTGAGATGTCTAGGATTCCGGGTGTTTCCCTATCTGGATGACTGGCTCCTCACCACCACCACTGAGCGTCGTCTCATACAAGCCAGAAACTATACAGTCAACCTTTGTTCCCACCTAGGGATTTCCATAAACTTCAAAAAAATCTGTCTTACTGCCCTCACAGCATATTTCATTCATCGGAGCGGACCTAGATACGCGCTTAACATTGGTAAAGCTCCCTCAAGTAAGGGCTTCATCCCTCAAGGAACAGGTGGTTCTTCTACTGCAATGCAGGAAAGCCCCGGCCAAATTGGTGTTGAAGGTTTTGTGACTCATGGCAGCATCCCTGATTGCGGTTCCCATGGGAAGATTGCACGTGAGGCTCCTCCAATGGCTGCTGTTCACGCAGTGGTCGTTCCAGCAGTTACCCCTAACGCACGAGATTCTGATAACAGATTCTTGCAAGCGAGACCTCTCATGGTGGGTGTCCAGCCAGGATCTCGCTATGGGTCGTCCATTTGTTCTACCGAATCCGATGGCCACTGTAACCACGGACGCTTCCCTGATAGGGTGGGGGGGACTTTTTCAGGGAAGAACAGTCCAAGGGGAATGGTCCAACATGGAGTACAACCTGCACATAAATGTTCTGGAAATGAGGGCGGTGTTCTTGGCGTTGCAACACTTTCAAACCCTCCTACCTTTAGGAACAGTAGCAGTTCAGACAGACAAACATGTCTGTAGTCTGGTACATAAACAAACAAGGGGGAACCAGATCTTACCCATTATGCAGAGAGGCCATGAGAATTTGGCAATGGGCAGAGTCCAAGGGTCGCTTTCTGATAGCAACGCACATCCCGGGGTCATCCAACGTCATTGCGGACCGGTTGAGCAGAGCCATCCTGTTACCTCACGAGTGGTCCCTCAAACTACAAGTGGCGGAAAGAATTTTCTGCCAATGGGGCCAGCCTTGCTGCAATCTATTCACCTCCCCGATGAATACCAAAGGCAGAAGCTATTTTGCCCTTCTACCCCCTCCAGGGGATGTCCCCAGGGACGCACTGATACACGATTGGCCCCCGAGTCTCCTATATGCATTCCCACCTACCCCCCTTGATTCCCAAATTTCTTCAGAAAGCCATGAACCTGGAAAGGACAATTATACTCATAGCCCCATTCTGGCCTCGACAGATATGGTTCCCCTTTCTTCGAGCCCATCAAACAGAGGAACCATGGATCCTGGACCCAGTACCAGATCTTCTGACACATTCGTCGGGAGTTCCTCACCCGTCTCTTCTATCCCTCAAACTAGCAGCTTGGCTGCTCCACTTCCCCGCCTAGCCAGGTCTGATCTACTTTCTCCGGCAGTTCAGCGCATTTTGGTTGGTTGCCTCTCATAAGGCTTCCACCACAAAACTCTACAAGAGTAAATGGAAACGCTTTGTGTACTGGGCATCTAGTCAACACTTGGACCCCCTGGTTGCTCCTTTACATAAAGTTCTAGAATTTCTTTCCATCCTTTTCCACTTCTATTATGTCCCACAGGCTTTGTAAGGCTTTTATGAAAGGTTCCTTCCATCTTCGACCGCCCGTCAGAGACCCTTTATTCCCATGGAGTTTAAATTTGTTGTTGTCACAACTAATGTTGCCACCCTTCGAACCAGCCTCTTCTTGCCTCCTGAAGTTTTTGTCGTGGAAGACTCTCTTTCTTGTAGCGGTTACTTCAGCTCGGAGAGTGTCAGAGCTGCAAGCACTGTCAATTAAACCGCCTTACTTAATTTTTCACCCAGATAGAGTTTCTTTACGAACGAATCCGTCCTTCCTTCCTAAGGTATGTTCTGTCATAAATATTAATTAGTCCATTGAACTCCCTACTTTCTTCAAAAACCATATCAGAAAGTTTGAATATATGCTGCACAAGTTAGATGTCCACAGACAGCTAAGATTTTATTTAGACAGGACTAAAGACTACAGAAAAACAGATCAACTTTTTGTTGCATTTGCAGACAATAAAAAGGGCATGGCAGTTACAAAACGTATGCTTTCTAAATGGCTTACTGATTGTATAGCCTTTGTGTATTCTAAGTCAAATCAGGCCTTGCCCACCAAACCAAAAGGCCATTCTACTAGGTCCGTCTCCACTTCCTTGGCTCATGCAGCTCGCCTGCCTTTGGACACGATTTGTGCAGCAGCCACGTGGTCTAAACCACATACTTTCATCGCTCATTATAGGGTTGACAAAGCCTCCAAAGACAGGACATCTTTTGGTTCCACTGTGCTCAGGAACGTTCTTCCATGAGTCACTCAGGGTGACGGAGCTAGGGACGCTACCCGTGTGTAAGAACAAACGGCGAGATTGAACACTCTCACATAAAGAAGTTATGTTCTTACCATAACGTTCCATGTGGAGTGTTCATCTCGCCTTTGTTTTTACATTCCCCCCCTTCCCTCCCTCACGTGTTTAGAAGAACGAGTAGGACTAGAGTCTGGTCCACATGTCTTTACCTCTTCTGGGTATATTTCGTTACCCTTAGTTAATTTGTCAGTGAGGTGGTGTCTCTGAATTTTTTGTGGCAGTATGTAGCCTTAGCACCTCAGGGTTATTGTTAGTCTGGTTTGCCTGCAAACTAGATCTGAGTAATGGCAGGGAGGATTGTGGGATATAGCCTGGTCTCGAGCTTCTCTAAGATGCAGAGCTTTGCTATGCGGCCGACTCGGAGCCGAGGATCGTCTCCGAACCCGTGTGTAAGAACAAAGGCGAGATGAACACTCCACATGGAACGTTATGGTAAGAACATAACTTCTTTTTTCAGATAAGAACTTCTCTGTAAATGATACCTCAATGTGCTGACCCTACAGAGTACTCTGCTTTTTTTACTGGTTCTGCTGATTGCTTGAATAGTACTTCTTCCAGAATCAGTACTTCAAGTATTGGTCCTACAGACCAACAGACCAAATAAGGATGCTGCTGAAGGCAGCCAAAGAAAAAGTACTGTGCTTTGAGTGTGCCCTAAGTCTAGTAGCTGATGCATAGTAATGTTTGGTGTTGGAAATTCTTCAGTGTTAGCTGTCAGTTTGGCTGTTAGTGTTTCAGTATGTATGAGAGCATGCAGACAGAACCTGTCCTTGAATTCAGGCCATATGCACTGTGCATTGCACAGGCTGAGAATATGAAGTACACTGCTTAAGTACCACAGAGTCAACATGATAAAATCTAACTCTGAAGTTCCACCTTGATTTGTCATAACTCATATTTTGGAAGTTACTGTGTTTTGTGACAGACTTGCATTTGTGACGGTGCACATGAAGACATAATTCAATGACTGCGTACTTATTCTCACAATGTTTGCATTTTGTTCCTTCTTTTGGTAATGTTTCTTCTTTTTGAATGCCATTTTGATTTGGTATTGGAAATAAGTTATTTTCCAACTTCGTGTGCCTGTTTTAGTAGTGGAATGATGGAAGTTTGCTACTTGTGGGATAGATGGGAGTATCCTTCCCATCACCTGATGGATATGTCACTGCTTTCCTGCCATAGACTTTGACTGCAGAGCAGAGTATGGAGTCATCATTTGAGCATCATGGGCTTCTTGAGATGGGAATAATCTCTGAATATTGGGGAACTCTATCTTGCACTGGTCCTGCATATTCTCAGGGCGCTTAGGAGTGACATACCAACACCTCCATTGTCGGGGCAGATTGCATCCTTGGGTGTTCTTGGTACCTCCCCCTTGCCTGACTGGCCATTGTCATTAGTAACAGCAGAGCTACAATTGTTATAGAAGATCCTCATTAGTATGAAGCAGTCCCTTTCTGTGTTATGGGGATGACTTGCCTGGAGCTTGTGTTCATGCTGTCCCAAAGAGAAGGGGGAACATCACAGGTGCCCTTGGTGCAGGTCTTTGTGGCCCCTAGTTTAATTTTCCTTTCTAGAAGTCAGACCCCTGTTGATGCTGGGTCTGTTCTCATCCTGGCTCAGATCTGATGTGATATTTGATTATGGAAGGGCTTCCCCAGTGCCCTTGGAGCCTCTCTTAGGAGGACAGCAGTTGAGGTCTTCCTTATAACCACTGTCTTGATTTGCTCCCATGCGTCATTTCCTTTAAAGGGTGGGGGAAGCAAACTTTGATGTTGTAACTCAGTAGGTAACTGAGGCTTCTCCCTCCTGAGAAAAATCCTCTACTTTTCTTGTCAGGCTAGGACTCTCATCAGGTCTGTATCTCCTCAATGGGCTTTCCTTACACTTCTTTTCAGAGAGCTTGCAGAAGCTTTTTATGGTGGACGTTTCTGTACTTGTAGAGCTTCTTTTGCTTTAAGAAGTTGTGCACTTGCCGTTTCTCTTGGTGTGTGGTCTTCATTGTTCTTTGTCAGAGTTGTTTCTTTGGAAAGGGTGCTAACCTTAATGGAACCTTTTCATCCCTTAGAAATTGTGTAGTAGTGCAGCTTCTTCTAGTTGGTATTTCATCAGACAGCAGTATGGGCCGGGAACTTTTGTACTCTGTGCCAGCTTTTTGTCCATGTTTGGATAGCAAGACTCATGTAGTTAGAGTCTGAGCTGGACTCCTGTGGATCTGCATAACCTCTGGGTCTGCCTCCATCCTAGGTGGTGCCAGAGCTCTTCTTCCTTGTAGGTGGCCTGTGGGTCTGGGATGATCTGGTTCTCTCCCTTCCTTTTCTCTCAACACTCTTGCAGGTGTAGGGTGAAGATTCCTATGTTGTGGGAGTGCCACTAGTGTGTGAATGAGCTGCCTTCCTCTTCTGTGGCTTCACAGTTCCCTTTGGTAGATGGGGAGAGTCTTGTTTGATTGATTTAGGGGTGCGGTTATCCATGGACTTTGATAAACATGTTCCAGGGGCATTCTCAGCCTTGTTTGTTGAGTGGTCTTTGAAGATTCCAGGTAGTCAGGTTGGGGAAGTTGTTTGACGTCATTCTGTTGTGACAGGATCTAGGCTTCTCCCCATGATGATTGTTTTTCGGGTGAATTATATCATGCAAAGGAGGACTGTTTTAACACCACCCCTCCCCTTCAGAGAAGGGGTGGTCCTTGAGCCTGGTCTGGAAGTGGGTCATCAAAAGTGAGGCTCACAGTGGAGGTCACACTTTTGATTTTTTTTTTTTTTTTTTGGAGTGGTTCCTCTCCTGTCCTTCATTCTTTAGCATTGGGTATGTCACGTCCTTGGATTGCAATTAGGCCCAGCTCCATGTTGAAGCCCTTCTCCCTATTAGTCCAGAGGCCCTGGAATACTGTTCTTATTCCCTTGTCAGAATTGAAACAGTGTATGGTGACTCAGCTCTTGCCCTCTTAGAACCTTTTCCAACTGACACTATTGGTCTTTCAACCACTCTTTCTAGGTTTAGTGCAGAGTTCTGGTTGCATGGATCCTGCTGGTTCTGTAATTGTTAGCCTTTACTATTATTTCTGACCGTAGTGTTTTTTTTTTCTTGTCTCTGAGTGAAAGAGTGGGATCATGTCCTGGCATGGAGTGGATAGACACCTCTTTTGTAAGCTACCTTCCATTTCTTGCAGGAGCGTCTGTTTACCACTTCCCCATGGAGAATCCAAAGTTCTAGGGTTGAGCTTGCCAGTCTCTCATTTTAATCAGGTGGACCATTAGGAAGGTGTTCCTTCTTACTTCTTGAGTCACACTTCCTCCTCTTTACTGGCTTGCTTATCGGGGCCTTTAGAGTGAGGATGAGGTAGCTGTACTACTCCAGGGTGGAGTTTTTATGCTTCTCTGTGCGTCACTCTGCCTCCCCCTTTCTTCTCTCCTCAGTTTCTCATGATGAGGCTGTCAAACCTAATTCAGCCCAGCTTTTTAGAGTGTTTATACCCAAGCTCTTTACAAAATATGGGTATGATCAAATAAATTATACTAGTTAAATAATGAAATTTATACTCAGTCTGAGATGTAGTATATTTGCAATTTAAGTAAAATCTTAGTACATTAAATTGTTCAGTTTAGGCTTTTTTTCATTCTCACTCTGCTGAGGGACATGATCTCACTTTTTAGGTTCTGCATAGACAGTTTTAGGTAGTCCCTTTGACCCTTGTAATGTTCGTGTGCAGTAGTGACAGATCTGTGGTTACTCTTTGGGTTGTCATTTTTACCTGTTCCTTTGGATGCACCCTGTAGCAGAGCTGTGATCTAGTCTGGTTCTTCTAAAAGCTTTGCCTCTAGTTTTGGTCCCATTGATGTTGACTGGCTCCCTTTATCCTTGTGTTTTTATTACTTGGCATTCTACTCAGCTTTAGTATCCTTCAAGGATAATTTTCAGTGTTTGTTATTGCATACCTTTTATGTTGTCAACTGAAGTGCTGAGAAAACACTTCTTGCTGGCTCAGAGATACCATCTTTCCATTCCACTGCAGGTGCACTCCTCAGCTGTCCTCAGTTGTTGGATTCCCTGTAAGTGGGCAAGTATATATATTGATGCATCACTTGGTAATAGTGAGGTTCAGAGTTTCTTTGTTTCTTGACGGTCAGGAAAGTTCTTTGTGGTAGATAAGGGCGAAATTGTTTGGCAAAGGTAATGAGTGTGCTTTTGTAGTAGCATTAACATCATGATGTGCATCATCATCCGTGTGTGCCCATATCCTAATGTAGGAACGTGAGAAAAAATGATGCTGAATTCGGATTGTTGGAAAATGTAAAATAATCGTAGGATACGTTAAGGAGGAGCTTGTTTGTGGCTTAAGTAGTATATGTTTATAGATTAGTACTAGGCTATTTGCCCTTGCAGGCCATTTTAAGCTTAACCAAATTCCCTATGCCAAAAGTAAGAATCACGCTGTAATTTTTGTCTATGAGTTGTAAATACCTTAAGTATCGTGAAAACCCCATATGGTATAATGTCATTGTTACATTGCCTTCAGGGTGGGTTTTAAGCTTGGTGAAATGCAGGATTCCCTTGTGCATTGCCAGGAATGTGAATTAAATCCATTTGGCTTTAATAGTAACATTATATGAGTCATCCTTTTTTGAATATATAATCACACGCCTGTGTGCTGGGTGATACGGTCTCTGCTGTGGATGTTGAGACAAACATTGGAGATAAAATTTGGGTAAGGTTTTTTTGGAAGACTACCTATCTGGCAGGTTCAGAACCTGATCTTAAAGGGACTCCACTTGTACTGAACTTGGACATTGAGGTCTTTCCATGATCTTTTTCACTGTTTAGTTCTTTACTCAATATTGAGTGCCCCACATATGGGGGCTTAAGTGCTCCTTTCCTATGAATACTATGATGTTCTTTTCCTTGTTTGGGAATGTTTCTGCTCTGTTGCATAGTTTGTGGATACCCTTATAATGTGTACATGGGAAAGTCTGTGTGTAAATGCCTAAGACTCCTAGACATTTTAAGATTTCTGCAGTCAATATATCACCAGTCACAACTAACAGTTGTCACAGAAGCTGTCTTCTTACTTTAGCCTGGAAGAAAATATCAGGTGGGTGCAGAAAGTACCAGCATTTTAGCTCAGCGGTCTAAACACGTCAACTGTAGAAAGTTGATGCCTGCATAAATGTTAATTGAGATGTGGGAGGCTTAGCACAGGAGTTTCATAGATTTATTAGTTTATTTATTTACATTTTGCTTATCATGGTAGAGGACTGATCATAGAATTATCAATTGTATGCACAGCTCTGGTTTTATGTAACAGGAACAGTATAAAGTGTAGACAACTACGACAATAAGTAAAATACTGAGATAGTATCAGTGTGCAAGTGGCTGTAGTATGTCCTACTTACTGTACAGCAGGAATGGTTGCAGATTAGCATAGAATTCTAATAACACATAACAAATTTACATAAATTGTCAGGTTACAGTGATGAATCAAAGTTAGCATAGATGTTGACATGCAGAAGTCTGGTTTAAAGAGGGTAGTACTGGGTTCATTTTAGTATATGCGATTTTGCCTGTATTGTGGCATTTACATGTATTTTGTTCATGTAGAGACTGAGATGAGGTCGCGTGTTTATGTAGTTTGGAAATTAGAGTGAGATAAGGTGGGAAAGACTGCCATGATTTGGTAACAAGGACAGAGAAGTTGTGATCGGCCCTATGTAGCTTAGTAAAGTATGGTGTTGATTATTGGTCCTGCTCTAGACGGACTACTAAGTTACAGGTTGGGGTGTTCAAGATGATGAAAAAAATACTGTAGTCCTAGGATGACTAAGGGGTTGATTGGAGCATTTGTTTTGCAAGTTCAGACACGAGCTAGAAAGGAACCTCAATCCCAAATCTCCAAGTCCTCTAAAGCCATGCTAGTCATTATAAGTATTACAGTATTAGTCCTTTGCAGTCTATATACATCCTGGTAGGCAATGACTGAACTGCTGAGAGAGAGAGTCCATAAAGATACTGACACTAGACCATTTCTTCCCCATCTCTGTTACCAATATGTATTTCCCAAAAAGCTGGGATACATTTTCAGCCATCCAAGCATTCCACCAGCATCCTCTCCAAGTGGGACAGAGGTCTGCTTCCCTGATAATAAGCAGAGAAGGCCTTTTGCCTTTTACTTTTCTTGGTGTAGGAGACTGAGGGAGAAGATGCACTTATTTGAGATGGACAGCAGTGATGACACTTCTTTCTTTCTTTTTTGTTTTTATGACCCTCCCCTTGGAAGCTACTAGGAAAACTTGAAAAGACCTTTCATTTTCTTAGTTTCTTATGTGCTTATGTGTCCTTCGTTATTTTTCTCATCAAAAACTGCAAAATATCACAAAAAAACTGCAAAATATCCAATATGGGAGGGAATGTGGGAAGTCATAGGTCATCTTCTTCCCACCCATCCTTGATATGGAATATTTTCTTAGGGTTGTTACTTTTGCATTCTAGAACCTCTGAGATTCTGATACTTTTTGCACCCAAGAATTGTGATATCCCTTATAGGACTTGTCTGAAGTGGTCCTGCCTTCTCTCAAATGTACCACAAGTGTGTGATTTTTTGACTTGTGTTAGCAGCCACTGTTGACAAGGGCCCCAGTATTTGCTCGCACTCTTCCTAGTTAGACCATTCAAAGCCCTATTGAGGATTAGTGTAATGGTTTTCTTGCATGTCATGCTGTGCTTCTGGCCTTAATTGTCTCTTTCTTTGTCATTTTTTTTTGTTGATAAAACTTCTTTAGTTTTTGGAGCACTCTACTGCTGGTATCAAGGAATCCTGAAAAATACATTTTTATGGCTTCCGTACTGGACTTTTGTACCGCTGAGTGCACCATGCATTGCACCAATCCTGTGGCAAGGGCTTCTGCCACAGGTGTTTTTTGGACCTAAAAAGATGGCTTGATTATATAGCTCACCCTCTTGGAAAGTTCTCTGTCTCTGGCTATTCTGGATGTGCTATTGCAGGGCAAGGTTCTCTGGAGAACCTTCTAAAGGACTCCTGGAAGAGAGGAAGATGAGGTCATATGTAGAAGGCCTGAACAGCTCTCTCCCAACACTTCTTTAGAGGAATGGATTCCAATGGAGTCAGGGTGCCCAGTGCAGTTTATAACAATTTTACCTTCCTTTGTTTCCACAGCAAAGTCACCTGAGAGGCCTGCTGTGCAGGTGGCATTTCAACAGTCTTGACTGTCAGTGAGGGTCAGGTGTAGGAGGCTGGTTGGTTAGTTTTCCTTGGCTTAGAGAGAGAGCAAGAGAGAGAAGTCACCCAGAACAGATAGGTTGTGGCTATCCTCATTAATGGGCATGCTCTCGTATTGCTTGGTTTACTTCTCATCTGAGGGCTACTTTTACCAATTGGTTTGTTTTAGAGGTGTTGCTGACCACATCAAGGTGTTGTCTTCCCACAGGGAGATTTATGTCTGTGACATTACCAGTATGAGGAAATAGGGTTTACCTGTGCCTATTTTTTAAATTTTGTTTAATATTTTTAAGAGGGTTAATCTGTTGGGCACAAGTATGTTATTTCAGGCATGGCCCAGATGCGCTTGCTTAATCACATGTAGGCAAATTGAGACTGAAGAAATCAAACCTTAAACTACATGGTTCAAGAAAGGTTGGGAGTAACAAATTTTGGACCTCGTTGACTTCAGTAGTCACTTTCTCTGTATGAGGTTACATTCAACTGAATTACATTAGAAGGGCTGGGTGGAGATGAGGCTGTCCAGTTTGTCAGTACTGGAGGTAACCTTGGACAGCTGCTTCTCCTCCCATCTCATCCTTCCAGGTATCCCAAGCTGCTGTCAATACACCATCTAATTTATCCAGTACTACCCACTCTAGCTATTGATTCCAGCTATATACTATACTCTTCATGAAAAAGTACACTTGGAGTCTGTGCGACCATTTTTTCTTGGATACATCTTCAAAGTGGAGAACATTCGCTTTATAAGTAAACAATAAAATTCCCATCTTTCTGTTGAGCAGATCTCTGGGAGAAGCAGTACATTGAAGCCTTCTGCTGAGTGATGGGCAACACCTTTTAATGTTGCCCCGCAACATTTGACAGTGCTGAATGGATAGTGGCAGCTCAGCTTCTCAAGCTTACCATTGAAAGAAAAAATGTTAGGATACTGCAGATAGTTTTGCAGGGTTGAACATGTTAAAAAAGCAGTTTATAGCCATGCACCTTTCTTAAATCATGATAGCTTGCATGGACTAGGCACAAAATCTGAAAATTAAAGTAAAATACCACCCCATTAATCTTGTCATATATGACAAATCACAGACTTTTATAAACAAATTATTTATTTTATTTAACCGGGTTAGTCCAACTGGGCTGTTGGCCCATTTTCAGTGGACACCCAAGAAGAAAAGATCCACACAATTATGTAAACAAAACTTCAAACATATATGAATAAAAAACAGCAGAGAATTAAGTACAAATAATGGAAAATAAATCCGCCTTAAAAGATTCACTAATCAGCATTACATAAAAATTCAACAATGACATAGTTGCAAATTACAAGAGGTAGTAAACAATTCAGATTTACAAAATGTGATTCAGATAAGACAAAAAGTAGTGAAGAAACTCCAAAACTAGGTAATAAGTATTTAGGATAGGGGGGAAGAAAGTGGAGGGGGGGTAAAGTCTAGGAGATTGTAGGGAGGAAAGTAAGCAGCTATAGGAAGTAAAGTTAAAGGAGAAGCTAGGGACTAGAGAAATGCAGGTGTAGGAAGGGGGGAGAGTAGGATGGTACAGAAGAGATATGATGAGATTAGTTTATAGTGTAGCTCAGTGCTCCCAGTGCTGGTATATAAAAGTTACATTAGAGTCGGGGAGGAGGAAAAATTAGGCAGCCAAAAGTGAATTGGAGAGAGAGAGTTAGGTAGGGTGGTGGCAGGTGCAGGAGGAGAGTTGGCAAGGTGCAGTGCAATGGAAAAGTATTTGCCCCCTTCCTGATTTCTTATTTTTTGCATGTTTGTCACACTTAAATGTTTCAGATCATCAAGCAAATATACATTTTAGACAAATATACCCCAAAAAAACACAAAATGCAGTTTTTAAGTGATGATTTTATTTATTAAGGGGAAAAAATGGCCCTATGTGAAAAAGTATTTGCCCCCTAAACCTAATAACTGGTTGTGCCAACCTTAGCAGCAACAACTGCAATCAAGTGTTTGCGATAACTGGCAATGAGTCTTTCACATCGCTGTTGAGGAATTTTGGTCCACTCTTTGCAGAATTGTTTAAATTCAGCCATATTGGAGGGTTTCCGAGCATGAACTGCCTTTTTAAGGTCATGCCACAACATATCAATTGGATTCAGCTCCAGACTTTGACTAGGCCACTCCAAAACCTTCTTTTTTTAAGCCATTCAGAGATGGACCTGCTGGTGTGTTTTTGATCATTGTCCTGCTGTAGAACCCAAGTGCACTTCAGTTTGAGGTGACGAACTGATGGCCGGACATTTTTTTTGGTAGAGAGCAGAATTCATGGTTCCATTAATCACACCAAATCATCCAGGTCTAGAAGCAGCAAAGCGCAACCCCAGACAATCACACTACCATGTTTGACTGTTGGCATGATGTTCTTTTTCTGAAATGATGTGTTACTTTTACGCCAGATGTAACCGGACGCACACCTTCCAAAAAGTTCAACTTTCGTTTCATCAGTCCACAGAATATTTTCCCAAAAGTCTTAGAGATCATCCAGATGTTTTTTTGGCAAAAGTGAGACAAGCCTTTATATTCTTTTTGGTTAGCAGCGGTTTTCGTCTTGGAGCTCTGCCATACATGCCATTTTTGCCCAGTCTCATGGTTGAGTCATGAACACTGAGCTTAACTGAGGCAAGTGAGACCTGCAGTTCTCTAGATGTTGTTCTGGGTTCTTTTGTGACCTCTTGGATGAGTCATCACTGCACTTTTGGGGTAATGTTTGTAGGCCGGCCACCACTGTTCCATGTTTTCTCCATTTGTGGATAATGGCTCTCACCGTGGTTCGCTGGATTCCCAATGCTTTAGAAATAGCTTTGTAACCTTTTCCAGACTGATAGATGTCAGTTACTTTGTTTCTCATGTGTTCCAGAATTTCTTTAGATCGCAGCATGATGTCTTCCTTTTTGGGATCTTTTGGCCTACTTCACTTTGACAGGTTCTATTTAAGTGATCTCTTGATTCAATAGGTCTGGCAGTAATCAGGCCTGGGTATGACTAGTGAAATTGAACTCAGCTTTCCCACAAATGTGATTAACCACAGTTACTTCATGATTTAACAAGGGGGGCAATTACTTTTTCACATTGGATCACGTAGGTTTGGATATTTTTTTTCCTTAATAAATAAAATCATCACTTAAAAACTGCATTTTGTGTTTACTTGGGTTATTTTTGTCTAATATTTAAATTTGTTTGATGATCTGAATCATTTAAGTGTGACAAGCATGCAAAGAAATAAAGCAGGAAAGGGGCAAATACGTTTTCATTGCACTATAGCTCTTTAATTCTTTTTTGAAGTGAAGAGAAAGTCGGATAGAGTGTATGTTGGGAGGGAGTTTGTTCTAAATTTGAGATATTGTACATTTGTAAAGTAATCTGCCTACTGTCTTGTTAGGTCTTTAGGTATTGAGTAGCTGTTCAGTGCTAGAGCGTAATCATGGCAGTTTGTATAAAGATAGGGTAGACAGGGTCACAGGGAGGGACAGTTTACAGGTTTGTGCAGTAGGAAGTGTGTCATCTGTAGCTGAGAAAGTTGGAGTAGTTGAGGGAATTCAAGCCATTGTAGTTTACTGAGGGATAAACAGTGATGGGATTTGTAAGGGGAGTTACAGACAAACCTATCTGGTTGTATGTCTGTTCTAGGCTGGCTAAAAGATTAGTTTGCAGGTGATTAAGTATATGGGGAGGCATAAAGAAGGCAAGGGAGAAGGTAGGCTTGAGCTATTGAAGCCCTTTAGGTGATGAGATTTTTTTGTTTCTATAGAAAAGACCAGGTTTTTGATTGGTCTTTTTGATGGATTGGTGGATGTGAATATCAAATTTCAGCTAGTCATCAATTATGATACCTAGGCGTTTAGTGTGGGAGTCAGCATGAATGATGGTGTTGTCTAGGGAAGAGAGATTAAAGGATGATTTAAGGTTGGACATGGCCTAGTTTTCTTTGGATTATGAATTAGTTAGTTATTAATTAACCATTGTTCAATGGTGTTAAAAGAAGTTTGTGTGAGGGAGTGAAGGTCAGAAGGGTTTTCTGAGAGGGTAATAAGGGTCGAGTCATCAGCATATTGGATCAGAGAAGAGGTGCAGTAGGCGGAGTGTAGATTGTAAAGATATTAAAGAGAAGGGGGCCGAGAATGGATCCTTGGGGTACACCTGATTTGATAGGCAGGAAGGTGAGCAGGTGGTTGCCATCTGACAGATTGTTGTCTGTTAGTAAGATAAAGTAAGATAACTGGAGAACCAGAGAATAGGGGGAACAGCGAGATTGAGCTTGGTAAATTTAATGAGAAGTTTGGGGTGGGAGACTCTGTCGAATGCCTTGGAGAGGCCAAGGAAAAGGCATGACACCAGTTTATCTCTTGCCTCGGCTAAATTTTGGGTGAAGGATAGGAGGGCTGTGGAAGTGCTGTGGTATGGCCTAAATCCATGTTGAGAGGGAGTGAACAGATTTTCATGAAGTAGATATTTAAGAAGTTGTCTGTGTATGCATTTCTCTAAAATTTTTGAGAGAGGAGAGAGGATGGCTATGGGTCAGAAATTGGCTGCATCAGTGGAGTTGCCTCCTTGATGAAGTGGAATTGTATAAAAGGATTTCCAAATGTCTGGAACTGAGGATTCTTTGATAGAATGGTTGATAAGGACTGAGATGGGATATGCTATAGTATTGGCTGCAACTTTGAGAAACTGAGGGGATAATTTATCAAAGAAAGGAGAGCAAGGTTTAAGTTTCAGCAAAAGGGATTTGATATAAGCAGTAGGAACAGGTTTCAGGGAGAAAGCTGAGTGGAGGTAGGTGGTGGAGGGGTGGGGGTTCTGATTGGTTAGTGTCTGGAGGGGTTAGTTTGCAGATCATCAGTGAAGTAGTTGTTTAAAAGGGTTGCAGTCTCAAGTGATGTTTTGTTGGGGAAGGGGTTGGGGGTAGAAGGTCTCCCAGGATGGAGAATATCGTTCATGGTGTGCCAGAATTTTTGGGGGTTTGAAATTTGGGTAGTTTGAGCTTCTTGATAGAATTTTTTCTTGTCATGGATAATACTTTTTTTGTCATGAATACATTTTTTGGTAAGGTTTCTTAGTTCTTTGAATTTAGGAAGGAGTGAGGATGATTTAGATTTTGTCCATTGTTTCCAAGTAGTGTCTCATAGTTCCTTATTGGAAAAGGGTAGCTTTGGAGAGCCAGGGTGCACAATTAGATTTTACCCTAACTTTTCTGATTGGCGCTAGGGTGCTTAGTATGCTAAGGAAGCTGTTGTTAAATTCAAGAACAGCGTCATTAAGAAGAGGGTTGAACAGGTTAGACCAGTTAACTAGAGAGAGAGTTGGTAGTTTAAAGTTTCTGCGCTGAAATTGGATAGGTTTTGGTAATCTCTGCATAGGTGGGGTTTTGAAGTATGAGAAAGTGCTTTACTGATATAGGGAGGTGATCACCTGAGGAGTCTGTAAGGGTAGTGGGATTATAGTACAGATTTGGGTTAGAATTTAAGATCCAGTTGAGAATGGAGCTGGAGGTTCTATTGATATAGGTGGTGGTTGAGAAAAGTTGACTGAAACCAAAGAGGTTTATACTAAGGCTAGGGGAGTTGGGAGAGAGTTTATTCCAAATCAATATTGACGTCACCTAATAAGGTTGTTTCATAAGATACATGTTGGGAGATCCAGTATAGAACTGATTCAAGAATAGGAATATTGTTACCAGGTGGTATATAGATAGATGCTATTGAGAATTTCTTGTGTGGGTTAAGGTGGCAGTTGAGCTAATATGAGTTTGGCAGGAGAGAAATCAGGGAGGAGAGGGGATGAGGTTCAGTTGATCATGGTACATAATAGCAACACCTCCCCCTTTTTTGGAGAGTCTGGCTTGCAGGAATGTGTTATAGCTAGACGGTAGAATTTCAGAGTTGGTGATATGTGGTTTGAGTCAGGTTTTGAGAGTGTTAGGATGTGGGGAGAGTGGTGGGCAATCCAAGCACGTAGGTCAGAGGTTTTGTTAGTGAGGCTTTGTAGGGTTCTAGAGTAAATAGATAAGTGTTTAGTTTGAGAGGAGGAGGAGGGTTGGTGCCCCTTTGTTGAGATGGTACGGTTGGAGTAAGAGGATGGGCCAAGATTGGGGTGGATGTCCCCATCTGGTAGAAGAGGTAATAGGAGTTACTTTAGGTTTAGAGGAGCAGAAGTAGAAAGTAGAGGGTGTGAATTTGGGTTTGGGGGAAGAGAAAACTGAAGTGTTTTAGTTTGTGATAATGAATGTAGAGGAGGTATTGTAAAGAGAGGGTAAACTAGGGAAGTTTAGGTAGTTAGTGAAGGAGGATGAAGATTGAGAATGAGTGGGTGATAGAGGAAGGTATAGTAGGTTGGAGTTACAAGATATAAGCCTGGAGAAAAGTACCAGGATAGTAGGTAAGAGAAGGTCCAGAAACATGCTGTTGATATTTTGTGGATGAATTAGGAATATGAGGAGAGTGAGGTTATTGATTGAGTGGGGATAGTGTGAGAAAAAAAAGATGGTGTATGGAGTAGTAGATAGAGGAGGGAAAAAAGAGTAGGCTTTAAGTAGAGTTAGGGTAATGTAGAGGTGGGGGGAGGGTAACTGATTTGTGCTATAGAGCAACATGCAGTAGGACGAGTATGTGGTACTGGAGTGGTGAGTAAAAAAGGAGAGGGTTTAGAGAAATAGAGTAGGGATGAGAAATGAGATTGGACAAATGGGAGTGAGGGTGATGGTCTTTCCAGAGTTGTAAGAATATAAATCTGGAGTATGCAGGGGTGTGTCGGAATGGGGGTAGGGGAGGGGAGCAGAGTGGAGGCAAGTGAAGCAAGGGTGGAATGGAGCAGGCAGACCCAGTCAAGGTGGAGAGTAGCACAAAAAAAAAAACAATCAAGATAATCAGGTAAGTGGGCTGAAAAGAGCTGGAAGATGAGACAGTCAGTCAGGAAGAATGGAGCAAGGAAGTTACCAGGGAAAGAGGGGAAAGAGAGCGAGGGAAATTAATGCATTGGGAGGGCAGAATTAGCTAAGGGGTGTTGAGAAGAATGCAGCAGACCTTGCAAGAGAGAGAGAGAGGGGGTATACTTTAGGCTCAAAGTAGAGGATAATTATGTGGAGTAAGTAGCCTCTCATTTTGTGCAGCAGAAAGGGTACAGCTGAGAGAGCGAGAGAGTGCAGTATACAGATTAGGTCAGGTAATATAGGAGACCAGATAGCTGAAAGTAAGGGGGACAGGAGATGAGCAGTGGTGATGTATGGGGACTGCCAGGCTAAGAACACAGGTTTAAGTGATTAGGCTTTTAATGCAGTTTAAGAAAACAATTATACATACATTAATTTAGAAAATAAACAACAGTGAGTAAATAGGTTGGAGCACCTGTCTGCAGGTAGCGGTGATTCAGTTCTGCGGTATAGGTTCTTAGGTGAAGATGTAACTTTTAATATCCAAAAGCCACAGGCTAGCTCACAGAGAGTGGCGGGAAGTCAGGCATGAGTGTGTTGCAAGTTTTAGAGCAGCTTACGTTTTCTGACAATACATGGTATCTGCAGACTAAAAGCGACGTTCGTACATCTCCAGTGCAGGGCCTGAAGATGGTTAGGAGTGAGAGGCTGGAAGAAAGGAAAGATAAACATTGATCCGTTTAAAGTGGTTCTTTAGAAAGCATGTGCAGAAGTGTGTATTATCTGTGAATAAGTAGCAATCTAGTATGATGCAAAGGGATGATTGATCTCTGCCTGACTTTTTGATAAGATTAGAGATGGGAGGGGTGGGGGTCTGCATGATTTTATAACTTTTAAAGGGTAAGTTTGTAAACATTGCCTGTGTAATTTAATATTTTGTATACAATAACTAGTTTTCATTCTGGTATATTTATAACGTTATTATAACTTGATTGTTGTGTAAATATTTTACAAGGAGCAGAAGTGATAAAGCTTTAAAAAAATTGGGACAGTAAATCCAGTCTTTGTTGCTGAACTGCCATGAAATCCATACACTAAGAAACTAATCAGTCAGGTCAATTAATATTTCTATTTTTACATTTTATATAGTACAGTGTCTAACTTTCATTTCCCTCATGAAGTTGTATTGATGTGTTATTTTTCTGCAGTGTTCTGAAACTGTTGAATGATGAAAACAATTCCATTTTTGATAATAGCCTATTTTTTGTTTGTCCCTCTTTTGAATGACAGTGATCAGGTTTCACCAAGCTCTACGTTCTGCAAAGTATACACTTTGACGCCGCTTTTATCCAACAATCGAGAGAAGCGTGGCCTGGCACTTGATGGAAAGCTGAAGCATGAGGATACTAATCTAGCATCCAGTACCATGTGAGCACATCTTCAAGTATTGGGGGGGGGGGTGACAGAAGGGGTGAGAAGGTGTAGAACTGTATATAGTGAAGCCCTGACTTAAGACATTGTCTGCTTCTGCAAGTATTTAATGCACATTTTGAATGGGATTGTGTATCTTTACTTTTCCTTGTGTTTGTTTTCCACTACTTCATAGCAGTATTTTCTTTATAACTTGCCTACTGTGATTTGCTGATAAGTGTAAGAGAGTGAAGGTTCCCACCACTTGAATTTTGACTCTAACAATGCTGGTATGTAGTTGCACCAGGACATAAATATTCTTTGTGCAGTCAGTCCTGGGAAGAAGACAGTCACGTACATGTACTCACTCCATAGCCCTGACACAGATGTGGGCATGCATTTATTCTTCCCATCGTCACAACACAGACATTGACATGCATACACCTACTGCATTACTACAGCACAGACATTGCAGTACTTGAGTCCTCTGTCATTGCCAAAGCACAGGTATTGATTTCCTTGCAGCAACCCCCTTGCCAGAGTACAGACATTGATATGCATGTAATAGTAACCATTACCAAAACAGAGATATTAATTTACATGCAACCAACTAATTTCCAATATACAGACAGGGATGTGGAGGCACCTGCCCTGTTGTAGGGGCATAGACTTTGACATACATGCAGCTATCCTATTGACAGGCTACAAACATCAACTGCAAAGACAGAAAACTGAACATGAACAAAGTTGCATGGTAAGAATTCCTTAATAGCCTTCTGATTGAATACCTAACCAAAATGATATGTTATACACAGTGTATATGCACACTCATCCCAGCCACTTGTGCCTGGGTGCAGACTTAAGTGGGCATACTGCCACCTCATTGCCAGAGTAGTGGCAGAATGTATTTAAATGCAGGTTATCCTGTGTCATCATGTCTTCTGTTAGTCTCCATAGCCCGCAGTACCCTAAAACGGCCACTTAAAGCAGTTATTCTAGGGTGCTGCCAAGCCATGTTTTTTTTTTTTTTTTTTTTTTTTTACAAATGGAGAGTTATACTCTAAGGTCATGCACAAAGCGATCTTTTTTTTTTTTTTTTGAGTTGGATAGTGGGTTTGAATTACTGGGTTTGTATGAGTTCCAGCATATGCAGTGAATAAGAACGTAAATAGTCAGGGAAGGAGGACCACTTGAGCCTTATCTAACATTAAATTCATTATACTGTCTCTTCCACCTTTGCTCTTGGAAGTCTCCACACTAGGGATTCAGTAACTTGTTTGGTGGATAGGGTAAAATTCCTTAGTGCTCTGTATCCCAGAATTAGTGTGATGCTTAGATCCTTAAAGGGAACATGTGCAAATGAGTGACTCTCCACTTTTTGTATCAAAAATCTTTAAAAGGACAATACTGGAAAACTATATTTTAAAGAGAAAATTCTAGTGAAGTGACTGCTTCATATTTTTGCTATGTTATAAATTTGGTGTTAAGTGGAGGGAAAAATACATCACCAGGCATGCTTGAAATGACTGGCAGTTTCATTTTAAACTAGTTTGGAGTAACTGTAACTATATGATTGGGATTCCCCACTAAAGGAAAACTCCACCCTCTACTACAGTTAACTCAATTCTTAGGTTTTTTTTCTCCCTATAATACGATTCCAGTATTGTGTAGGTACCAGAAACCTGCTTGTACTTTGTAAAACTTATTTCCTTGCATTGGAATCAAAGGAAGGGAAAGCCCACCTATTTTTAAGCTTAATGTCTCACATACTTTGCAAAGGAATTCATCTTCACCTGAATGACGTACCATAGACACAGTTAAATCTGTAGTTTATTCTGTCAGGTACTGCCATCAGTCTTCGATGGGCAATTAATCCTGCTAATGTCAGGAACACAGCGGCTGGTGTAAAAAAAGAAAGAAAGCTGTGGAAGTGTTTTCACAGTTTTTATTGCAGAGAAGAGGAGAACTTAACACTCCCCTTTCATAGAAAAATAGTGCAGTTAGTTCAGTCAGGGGTTTAAAGGCAGTTGTCACCTCATCTGAAAAATTTACGTAAGCAGCAACACAGTATTGAAATGCTAAGTTTTAAATGTTGGTTATTTATAGTAGTTTATATGTGAAGATAACAAGTATAGTACAAGATATTTCTGTGACATCAACTAGGTGCGCTGATAGTGTTGCTAAAATGGTCTTTTATGCTTTTTTGTGACATCCACTCAGAGGGGAATGCATGGTAAGAGACTCCCAATGATTTTGAGTCTGTCCTTACATTGTTAGAGTGCACGAGCATTTTGTAGTCCACAGAGGAAATGTGACCATTGATGGCAACCATAATATACAGCTGAATTTACTTTAACTTACATTTACTGTGTGCTGTTGTATTAAAAATATTAAGAAAAGGAAATCCGAAGTACTTAACCATGTGTAAATGTGCACACACACACACACACACACACACACACACACACACACTACATGTAAAGACGTGAATTTAAAGACAGCACTGCATCCCACATATGGTATTCTACGTGCTACATACATTTTTATTTACTCATGTACACACACACACTCACACTCACACACACACACACACATATAAAACACGTGTGTGTATATATATATATATATATATATATATATATATATATATATATATATATATATATATATATATATATATATATATATATATATATATATATATATATATATATATATTGCACATTCATATATATATATATATATATATATATATATATAAAAATCTCTGTGTGTGCTTATGTGTAGACACATATACAGTTAGACCAAATTTCCATTTTGATTCCTTTTTCTTTAAAGGACATGAAATACACACACACACACACACATGTTGTACACATGTACGTGGTGTATAATACACACACACACAAATAGTGTGTGTATATACACAGTCTGGGTGCATACACTTCATTATTTATAATAAACTTAACATAGCAGAGTTAAGCATTATTAATGTATACATTCTAGTAAATGTTGCTTAATGTTTTACTTATTCTCTGTCCCACATTGGCTATGTGTTGCACATACTATTTTTATCAGCGTCTTCATGTCAGTATTTTTTTCTTTGTATTGCTAAGTGCACTTATTACTTATTATTATGTTTGCCAATGTAGCCCAAGTTGTGGCTGAAAAGGGTCCTGGGACCAGTTCACTTTCCTGGTTACCAAAGTGTAAATAAACATGAAATAGAAAAAAAGGAGGAGCTTGACAGAAGGAACTAGCAAAGCACTTTTTAATTCTGCATCATTCATGAGAGAGAAGAAACTTCCCACTGAAGGCATTGGGAGGTAACAGACAGCAAGGATAATTTCCTGCAGCGAGAGTTTTCACACCTCAGCATGAGTGTGTGGGGGAAGATCTGTCAATTCTTTTAGAACTACAAAAATCCCATTACAAAAGCCTGTTATTTAGGTCCTTTCATTTGCTGGAAGTAGACAACAGCTATCTATAGCATAGAACAACCTCTGACAGATACATAAATGAGGGTCAGTCAGGGAAACATAAAAGTAGCTCTGTTATACAAGGTGTGTTTAGATGAGTGCTTCACAGTCCTACCATTCTATTTCAATGGCATGAGAAGACACCACCACTTCCTTATGTCTAGCATGATTCATATAAGCAAGACTTGAAATGTATTCTGGGAAGAAGGAATGAAAACAAGATCACTTTACCAAGGCAGGCCCCATCATCCACCATTTTGAAGAAAACACATTAAAATTGTAAAAGAAGCATTAGGAGTGATTTTTGAGGTGTTAAATAGCTCAGAAAACTATAGATACAATAAAGAAACTTTTATTTTGAGTTCTAAGGTGGAGCTTTCCTTTAAGGGTAATGGAATAAAGATGCTCACTATTCTGTTAAATGGGGAGAAGATGCTGATATCAGAAGTTAAATGTCATGGCGTAGTTGTGCTTGAGTTTATAATAAATGATGACTTAACTGCTTATTATGTGGTACTCATTTGGTGCATTAATACATTTTCTAATTAATATGCAATAGCTAAGCTTATGCAGTTCGTAGGACTTGATGTTTTTTTTCTTCTTATTGTCGGTCACCTTTCACTTCTGGGTATGTTGCCTGTTTCCCCATTTCCAGGGCCCATTCTTAATAAAGTTAGTACTCTAATGTAACTTTTTACTAGGTAGATGTTCTTCGTGTTTTACTGTTGCAGTCATCACCTGTGTGTTATCCCTGCTGTGGTGGCCCTCGGCTGGCTCAAATACCAGAGTCAGCATTTTTGTGTGCAGGCTGCTGTCTCCTGTAGTCTGACGTCGGGTCATCAGTACAATAAAGCAAGGCAGCCAACATCATTACATCAGTCTTTCTTGCCGTGGAGCCTGTAGCAGAAGCAGTTTGCACGAGTGCCAGTCGGTCGCTACCAGAAGTCGAACTTCAGCAGAAAATGTCTAAAGCTAAGTACCCTGTTGGGGACCCTTTTTTTCTTGCTCAAACCGATGTCCGAAAAAGTTAACAATTGGTCTCGCCTGTGGAAAGCAGATCCCACACCGAGATTTTCATTCCTATTGCATCACTTGTTTAGGCCCAGACCACGACGTCCCTCGTTGTTGGTTCTGTGCCCTCTTTAATGCGAGAACCATTCACTGTAGAGCTCTTTTTGTAGACAATTATTTTCGTATTCCATCTTTGAATTCCAATATGGTGTCTGTCAGCCTACAATCTGCTGATATTCCGAAAAAATGTAAAGGTAGAGACAAGCCACACAAGGCTAAGCCTTCCGATGACACTACCGCTAAGCAAGTTGTCAGTTCTCTGGAATTTAGTGAGGTGCTTTCACAGCCCCTGATGCTTGACTCGCTTTCTATGCAGGCCTCTGCTGAGACCCTTTTGGAGTCCGGTATGCCGCAGAAATCCACTTTGCCTTCCGAGCCTTGGGCTCTCTGCCACAGTTGGGTCCAGAGTCGTGACGCAGCAACCGGCTTCTGAGGAGACCGTTCACACTACCGATTCCAGACAAAAAAAGACGTCTTCTCTTCTGACTACCGTTTCTCAGAGACAGACTGATTCTCTCAGACCTCGAATCCAGGCCACTCCTTGGAATTCTGCTTCAAGTCACCATCTTGCTACTGCTCTCCCCACCCCAAACACAAGTGCTTAAAATGGCGGAGGATCTCATCTCCCTTATCCAAGTTACTCAAGCCCCCATCTCTAAAAGGAAAAGGCTTCCTTCTCCAGAAATTTTGACAGACCAAGAGTCTGAAGAATCTGATTATTCTGTCTTTGAAGAGGAACAGCAGCCCTTACCTGTTTGTGAGGAGTCAGTTGCAGAGGAATCCATCCCCTCTGCCTCCCCTCCAGAGGACCTTTCCTTCAGGGAAACCCTCCACTCCCTCAGGGAGCATTTTCAATGGGTATCTCAGGACTACCCACAGTCAAAGAAACGACTTAGTGTTTCTGGACCTGCCCCAGCACAGAACCCTGGCCATCCCTCCTATTCTAGAAGTGGGGGATGATGTTTTCCTTGAATCCAGCTTAGCCCCTGATGCCCTGCCTCCTGCTCCAGCTAAACCCGACGGGTACTACAGAGTACCGGATTCTCACAAATACCTGTACAGGGAGCCCTGCTGCAGACCCTGAGGTCATTACACAGGGACCAAAAGAGCTAAGACTAGTTCTGCCAAGAATCCTCTTCTTTCTAACAAAAACTCCAGAGCTCTGGACAAATGGGTTAAGAAAGTATACACCTCTGCAACCTTAGCTATCAGAGCACTCATTTGTCAGTTCCATATATTAGAATGTCAACAACACATCTTGGAACAAATAAAGAAGAAGATTGCTACCTCTCCTGATGGTGCCAACTCAAAAGAGCAGGCAGAATTACTTCACTCTGCTGGTCAAGTGGCCAAGCACTCATTACAATGTGGATATGATGCCCTATAAGGCTCTAGCTGGGCAGCAGTGACAGGATCTGTTATTAGAAGACATCCATGGCTGAAGGAACAACCTTTTCTTGATCATGTCAAGTCTAAACTTATTGATGCACCCCTAGATAAGGATGCCTGTTTGGGGAAAAAGCAGAAGAGATGCTTAAAAAGATGGAAGACACAGCAAAATCTATGCAGACAGTAAAAGATTTCTTTCAAGTTCAACTGCCCAGATTCAGCAGAAACTTCCCCTGTAAGAACTGGGCCTTCCCTGCACCCAGCAGACAGGGTCAAAGTAAGCCCCGCAGGAACAGGACATCCAGGCCACTATCCCAGGGCCAGCAAAGAAGCA
Source organism: Protopterus annectens (assembly GCF_019279795.1). Taxonomy (NCBI): domain Eukaryota; kingdom Metazoa; phylum Chordata; order Ceratodontiformes; family Protopteridae; genus Protopterus; species Protopterus annectens. Next base: position 567,084,183 of record NC_056739.1, on the reverse strand, counting down.
AACAATGGACCACTTCTGCCTCTAAGACAGGGAGTTCTAAGCCAAGCTTCTATGGTAAACCCTCACAGTGACTCCCCCTCCCCCTTTGCCATCCTTTCACTCATCTAAAACTAGGAGGAATGCTCACCCTCTTCAAGGAAAATTGGATCTCTATAACCAAGGACGAATGGGTATTAAAAATAATTTCTCAGGGATACAGATTCTCCTTCAGCGAACTCCCAATTCCAAGAGGGTACCCAGACCTCCCTCCAAACTAGTGGGCAGAGGCATTAAAAGAGGTAAAAACACTAATATCCCAAGGGGCAGTAGAATCTGTCCCGCCGGATAAAGAAGAAAGGGTTTTTACTCCAGACTATTCCTTGTTCTCAGAAAAGAAGGCACTTGGTGCCCCCATCCTGGATCTGTCCAAACTGAACACCTCCTTGGTGGTCCCAGATTCAAAATGCTAAGCAGCAGCTCCTGCCTATGCTCACACAATATGCCTAGGTGGTGACACTAGAGCTAAAAGATGCCTACCTCCATATCCCCATCTGGGAATTGTGCAGAAAATTCCTCTGCTTCAGAGCAGGCTATCAGCACTTTCAGTTCTCTGCATTGCCCTTGGTTTATCTCCTGCTTCCAGGGTATTCACCAAATGCTTGGCCCCAGCTGTAGCATTCTGCAGGCAGAGAAATATACAGATTTACCCTTACCTGGACAACTGTCTCATTCAGGCTAACAGCAAAGAAAAGTTGCTCCAGGATCTTCTCTTTGTCAAAAACTCCTAACTTCCCTAGGGTTCACCATCAACGAGAAAAAATCAAAGCAAAACCCTATCAGGAAAATTGTTTTCCTGGGAGCTGTGCTAGACACAGAAACCCTAATGGCCTTTCTATCCCCAGAAAAGCAGAGCTTCCTGCCTCTCTACTTCACCCAGTTGGCTTTCAGAAGTCACTTCACTGCGAGGTAGGTCCTGCAAGCCCTGAGATACATGGCATCTTGCATCCTTCTCATCCCTCTCGCCAGGCTTCACATGAGAAAGCTTCAGTGGTACTTAAAGAACCTTTGATGTCAGCACTCTGTCCCTAGAGACCACTCTCCCACTGATTCCTTGTATAAGGGATGAATTTCTTTGGTGGGCAGAGGCCTGTGCTATGAACAAGGGTCTTCCCTTCATCTTCCGGCCAGACCATCACCACCGATGCCTCAGACATAGCTTGGGGTGCTCACTTAGCAGGCAGGTGTACCAAGGTCTTTGGAACGCCAAGCAACTTCACTTGCACATTAACCAGAAAGAAATGATGGCAGTGCAAAATGCTCTAACTTCCTTCTAACCCCATCTCAGCCCAGGGGTCCTCCTTATAAAAACAGACAACACGACATTAATGTGGTACATCACAAGTGGGGGGGCAACCAATCTTACCCCCTGTGCAGGTTAGCCATGATTCTATAGCTTACAGCCACCTCCATGGGGCTACACCTAATTGGCCAATACTTTACCAAGGATCAACAACACACTGGCAGAACACCTAAGCAGAAACTTACTGGACCCCCACGAATGGCAGTTCCACAGAGAAATCATTCTGTAAATCATCCAGGAGTTGGGGGATTCCAAAGGTGGACCTCTTTGCCTCACAACTCAACCACCAGCTGCACAAGTTTTGTACCAAGGAGTATCTCCTCCAAGCATGGAAGGTGGATGCCTTGACCTTCCCCTGGAGCTCCCTCTTTGTGTACGCGTACCCTCCTCTGCTCCTTATTCCCAAGGTTCTGATCAGAGTAAGAGAGGAGAGACCAAAGGCTGTCCTCATCACTCCATTTTGGCCCAGACAGCATTGGTACCCCTTACTACACAGTCTGACCTTACAGCCCCCAAACCTGCTTCCCCTAAGGTCAGACCTCCTGACCCAGGAGAGGAAGAAGGTACTGCACCCAGACCTACAGACTCTCAAACTTTCAGCATGGCTCATACACTAAAAACTAGCAAAAAGTCCCTGTTAAGCCAACAGGTCCTGGGCATCATCACAGAGGCCAGAAGGCCCAGCACAAGAAAATCTTATGCTGGAAAGTGGAAAAGATTCTGCTCCTGGAAACAATCAAAAGGGGGAAGTACCTCTCAACCTTCCATACCTCTCATCCTGGATTATTTAGCAGAGTTACTCAATAGTGGCCTCTCTTTCTCGTCTATTAAAATCCATCCCACGGCCATTTCTGCCCATTATGATTCAGATCCACCCCACTTCTCTCACCCTTTGATTAAGCAATTCCTCAGAGGAGCTTCTAATATCAGGCCTCCCAGAAGAACTCCTACTCCTCCCTTGGACCTGAATTATGTGTTAGAGAAACTAACCTTACCTCATTTCGATCCTGCCACTTCAACAGAATTGAAATACCTCTCTTGGAAGACTGCCTTCCTGCTAGCTATCACCTCAGCCAGAAGGGTCTCAGACCTTAAAGCTCTCATGGCTGTCAAGCCCTTCATAATTTCCATGCAGACAGTCTCCCTAAGGACTAACCCCCCCCCCCTTTATGCCCAAGGTGATATCTGACATGACCCTTAACCAGGCCATACACTTTCCCAACCTTCAAAACAAGGGGGAAAGAATTCTACACTCACTAGATGTGCACAGACAACTCGGATACTATCTGGACCACACTAAACCATTCAGAAAAACTGACCAGCTTCTGCTAAGCTTTGCCCCAGGGGCAGAGGGGAAACCCATCTCCAAACGGATCTCACACTGTATCCATTTTTGCTACAGACTACATGGGAAACCCATCCCTAAGTCTATCCATACCCACTCCACTAGGCCAACCTCCACTTCCACTGCCTTCCTCAGAGGAGTACCTACCAGGGACATTTTGGAAGTGGCCACCTGGACCTCTGTCCATACCTTTACAAAGTATTACCACCTACCTCTCTTTTCTAAGTCTAGGGCAGGGTTTGCCTCTGCAATTCTGGAGGGCCTCCTGACCCATACCTAGGACTCTACCTATCCTTCCACCCTCTACCTCAGCTTTGAGAATTCTCCTACAGGTGATGACTGCAACAGTGAAACATAAAGAACATAGTACAGTTGTGTACACTTACCATAAATGTAGATGTTCAAGTGTGTTCACTCTGTTGCAGTCTTGGTTTACCTCCCTTTACCCCCCTTTTCACTTCTTCCCGTAGGGGGACACATGCTTCCCAAGGTGGCATTTTGCCACCAGGACCACTTCTCTTTTTTTCCTTGTGCTTCTGATGGGTTAGGGTAAGAAAAACTGATGTAATGACATCAGCTACCTTGTTTTATAGTAATGCTGACCTGACGTCAGATTACAGGTGACAGCAGCCAGCGCACAAAAACATTGACTCTGGAATTTGGGCCGGCCGTGGGCTACCACAGCAGGGATAACCCACAGGTAATGACTGCAACAGTAAGTACACTCTAACATCTATATTTATGGTAAGTGTACACAACTGTACTGCCCTTCTCCTTTAAGGAAGAAAGCTTCCTAGATAGCCAGCCATGTTTCACCATGGTTCCAGGGAGAGGAACATATCAGGCTTGCCTTGTCATACTGTGCGTCACTGTAATTTTATTTATACTCCTGTCAATCACATATGTGGTCAGGTAATGCTTAAATGGTGGGTGTGCTGTGGTGAGGGGTTACCTTCCTCACTAGGAATGGTGATAGAAACTGGGCCACCAAGTCTTGCATCCACATTCCTCTCAAAGGGAAGCAAGCTGACAGCATCATGCTTTTCTTTGCTGCTCTGGCTGTTTCAGTGCCAGGACGCTAAATGGACCTGGGCCACCTGGACTGTATTCAGGCTGCTTCTCTGTACAAACTTAATGCTTACCTAGCATTGCGCAAATGGTCATTTAAGGTTCATTTTGAAAATACTTTCTCCGTGTCTGCAGCTGGATCACTGTAGCAGCTCTACTATGCATGACTGCTGCAAGTTATGACAACATGGCCACTCAGGCTCTTTAGACTTGCAGAGGAAGGGAATTTGTAGGGACTCCTCAGTGAGCCATTATGTTTTGGTTCCAGCATTTGCCGTGCTCTGGAATTAAATGCCATGGCCACTTAGGATTCTGAGAAGCAGAAGGAAATGGTACAACATTTTGGTATAGAGATAGAAGTTGGATGCTAGTAAGGGGGGTGTTAGCCTCAAAATTTTGCAGTTTGTGGTAATGTACACTCCCAGCAAATGCACAGCACCTGCCCTGGCATGCTGCTGAGCTGTCTAGGTTCACTTTGTGACTTCCCCATTTATTCAGATGTTAGTCTCAAGAATGTTTGTTTGGGTATACATTATTTAGCTTTTCATTTTATGTCTGTAGACTGCTGATAGCCTTTCACTGTGTCCTTTTCTGTTTTAGTGTCAAAGAAGGTGCCAACAAGGAAGTGCTAGGAATTCTTGTCTCCTACAGGGTAAAAGTGAAGCTTGTTGTGTCTCGTGGAGGGTATGTTATCTTAGGATTCCAGTCCTTAGCATAGTATGTGGATTGTAAATGTAGTCCTCTGTTCATACTGTCTTTTCTCTCTGTTTTTAGTGATGTAACTGTGGAGTTACCATTTGTCTTAATGCATCCAAAGCCTGCTGAACAACCCACATCCAGGCCACAATCAGGTATGTTTTAATATAGTTCTGAAAGTTTTACTAGCAGCTCTTCCAAACAGCTGTCCTAAATCTTAATGCCCACCCCTCGCCTTACCTAGCATTTTAACTCAATTGTCCTGTCTTCATAATTTTCCAGAGTATTAGGAGATTCACAATTTTAATTCATTCTGTGAACATTGTGCTTGAGAGTTGTGGCAACATCTTCATTTCCATTACTTGTATAGCCATTGCAATCTTGAAAGGCAGGGTCTACCCTGGAAAACGTACCAAGGAAGGATGAGCTGGGAGAGGCAGTGTGTGTGAGTGAGGCAAGGTTGGGAGGGAGGCAGGGTTGGGAGGGTGGCCTAATGGTTAAGGTGTTAGCCTTACAAACACAAGGTACAGGGTTTAAATCTCACAGGGGATAACTGGCTAGGCTTAAAATGGCTCGCAAGGGCAGTTAGCCTAGTACTAGCCTATGAACCTATGAGAGATGCAGAAACATTTGTAAAGAAGTCCGAGTGGACATGTTTTCAAAAGAGGTGCTGCATATGAAAAAGACCAGTCTGAAGCCCGACAAAAGACTGTCACCTTTTGCAAACATGCACAGGACTTCAGTATTCCTTTTAGGGTTTATTTTCCCAATTTTGTCACTTGCAAGCAGTTTCAGTGTGTTAGTCATCCCCTTTGACTTATTAGAGATATGTAAACGGAATAGTGACAGACCCAAAATTGACCATTGTGGCAGTTTAGTCCACTGCAGTTGATCTTAGCCAAAATGCAGAGAAGCTGACTACTACTTTGCCTGTAAAAGCCTTCCCCTTAACCATCATCAGACTTCATAGTTTCTCCCCAACTGTTTTATAAACATCTGTCCTGCTCCTAACTTCTCAGTCTGTTGAGCGAGATCTGTGGCATTGTACTAAGTCAAAAACCTTACTGAAGTCTAGATAAACAGCACTTTGTTATACTGTCATGCAGTTCTACTGTTACTGAGAGAGAGAACCGCAAGAAGTTTAATTGATAGCTGTACTTGGCAATGAAGCTATGCTGTTCTTGTGATATTTTTGAAAGGTCTGATGCCCTTTTTTTCAGAATCTTCTTCGTCACTTTTCTGGCCATTGCCATCAGGATAACTGGTCTTTTGTTGCGTGGATTGGTCCTGCTGCCACCCTTGAACAAGAGGAGAACTGAGCCTGTTTTCCAGTCATATTGGACTTCCTTACTGACAAGAAATCTTTTGAAGATTTCTGTAAGTTCTTCTGCTAGGGTTCTTGCTATGTTTTTAAAGTGTTGTGACCAGTATACCATTTGAGTTGTGTGTTGTGGTCACTCCTTCTTTTTTTACGTTCTGTCTTTTGAACCGCTTTTCTCTCTTTCCCGTTTTTCTCCCTTCTTCATGTCCTAGCCTAATAATACAATTTGCTGTTTTGCAAATATAAAGATAAAGAATGTATTCAGTACTTACTGTCCTTATCATTCCTTTCCTTCCACCTGTCGTTGATCAGCCTGTTTATGTTGGTAACCTCTTCCTTTTTCTGAAATGCATCTGAAAAAAATCTTTTCACTGTTGTACCTTTGGGATAGTTTTCTCCATGATATGTGGTCTTGTCCTCCTTCATTTGTTAAGTTCTTTCTTTCTTTGCCTTAATATAGAGTTGACGTTCCTCATTCCCTCCTATTCCTTTCACTATTAGAATGCTTTCTTATTATTTCTAAATCCCTCCATGATGTCCTATGTTCAGTCACTTTGGACACCTCCTAACCTTTTTTTGTTTCTCCTCCTGGGCAAGCTCCTACACAATATCTTAAATAATGCTTCACATTGACAGGTTGTTTGCCCTCCTCATATCTCCCCATTGTTTTAGTTCCCGGAAATCCTCTACTTCCATTTGATGGCAATCTGTGTCATGGTCACTGTTGATCAGTGGTTGAGATTACCTCCATATTGTGAACTTTGTAAAACAGAATGAGGTTTTTGTTGGGTACCAGCTTGCACTAGCTGAATATATTCTTTCTGGTCCGGTGTTTGTATCTGTAACATTTTATTTTTGTTGTGGATGTTAGAACTGACCATTCTGAAGTTTGGAGACTTGAGATCTCCCATCACCAGTGTCTTCTTTTTCTGACCCAATCCACTAAACCAGTCCAACAAAACTGTTATTATATGTATCCTAAGAGTAGTAGATGGTGTCCATTCACCAATTTTGTCTGAACTCATTTTGACCTGTGTATTTACATACTATTTCACTCCTATTTTGCCCTTCTCCCCTGTTCCATCTTGTTCCTCCATCTCTTGAATAAACCACCTTTGCCTTTTTTTTTTCCTGTCATCTCAAAGGATACTGTAGTATGGAAGTACCGTGTTCCAAAATCTCTTTTCTGTTATTGTCCAAGTCCCTTTGATGGTGGCAGTGTTCACCATATCATATTCTGGGATACCTTGCAGTTTGCTCATCTTTACCCAGACTTCTAACCCTGCACTATATCACCTTCCAATATGTTTTTTTTTCCTGGGTACAGGATGATTTGACCTCCGCAGTAAGAGATTCCATTAGTATTTCTATAAACCATTAAATCTAAGAATATAAAATGACTACATTAAATAAACGAGAAAAACATCTACAGAAACAAAGATTTAAACCATCATATAAGCTAAGAAAACATTAAACTTGGCAACAGTCACTACCAGAACTAACATTATTACATGACAGAATGAGATGAAGTCAGTGATTACAAGTTAAAAATGGAAAATGTATTGCAACCATAAAATAATGAAAAAATACCTGTTAGAAGTGTTTTTACAAAGGAAATGTATTCCCAGCATAAAACCATAAACTCATTCAAAGTAATACAACATGCAAGGCACAATCCCTAGTCAATAAAAGAGCAAAAAAGTTGTTTCTTCACAGCAGAATAAAAAAAAGTAACTATTGCCATCTACTGGTTCCATTAAAATAGCATTGATAAAATTACTGTTGAGTAAGGAAAAGTAGAAGTTAAAAAAAAGTTAAAAAAAAGGCTTGTGCATAGATGATCACTAACAAAATGTCAAAAATTACCTCATAAATTAATATTTACACATTAAATGAGTTAAATAAAATAACATTTACATGTTAAAATATTAAATAATATATTAAATTGCTATGTAAAATTCCTGATTAAAATATTAAGTATTAAAATGCTATTATTAAATTTAATAGGGACACAATTTAATTTTTGTGTGGTTGTTTATTTATAGCAAAATTGGGATCTTATCATCCGGGGCCAAACTGTCCAATAAATATTATCATAGACAATAAATGTAAATTTAAATAAGAAAGTATATACAGTTACATTGGGGGCGAATCTTCCAGGGTCAAACTGTCCTCCTTCCTTTCGCCTTTCCCCTTCCTGCCCTTCTTAACATTCATTATGCGTAATTATGTTCTTCAGTTTTACCACTTCAGTCTACACTACTTTTGTCTTTGTTCCTCCATTTTACCCCTTCGTTTTACATTACCTTTGCCCGTATTCTCCTTCATATTTTACCTTGTTCTTTTTCTGTTTTTCCTCTTTCACCTCATTGTATAAGCGCAGTAATACCCTCATGCATCTCAAAAGTTCATTCTCAGCAATACTTGCCCTTCCCTAGCCCATACTTCCATAGTTGACATTCTCTCCTTCAAAATTCCATAACCATGACTGTAATCCTTGTTTCTTGGCTTCCTTGCTACGTTGGCTGCAAACAGTAATAGGGTCTCTGAGAATGTGACTGTGCAGCCTGGGTCTATATCACAACATCGAAGTGTCAAAACTTTGAATGTCATAACATCGAACCCAAAACCACGAAAACTGAAAACTCCGAAGACTGAGAACAGAGATTTTTTTTTTTCCCCCTGGGGAAAATATATCACTGTTCCAGTGCAAAACACAACACACGAACACTACAAACTATTTCTAATGTGGGGGGGGGCTTTGCCCCCCCCCACACCCTCCCTACTTAAATATACCAACTCTGAGATCGCACCACAGTGGAGGAAATAGCGAAGTTGTGGAAACAGCCCACCAAATTATTTCCCTGGGAAAGAATTCAATGTTCCGAGGCTTCGATATTTTCAGTCTTCGGACTTTCAAGTTCGAGGTTTTGGTATTTGAAATTATCAGCGTTTGAAGTTTTGATATACACCCTGCAGCCTTGGGCCACCTCCTTTGCCCTTTTGGTTACTTCTGCAACTGGCCAGACCATCATTTCACTGGGCCCTGTTATGGATCATTACTTGTAGTCTGGACCTACTTTTTTCACCTTCTTTTCTTATGTTCTCCACGGTCATGGCACTGCCTTCATTGTGACCAGATGTGCTATGCTCACCAGCTAAGGTTTTGGTCCCCTTGGTGATAAAATTATCTATTATTATCTTGTCTTCACCTCACTGCTAATGCTGTGGTCCTGCTTGCTGTGCAGTACTAGATCACATACTTCATCCACTCATGCATCCACTCATGCATCCTTTCTTGCCTCTTCCTAGCTAATTTATGGTCCGATTTGTTCCTTTCCTGTCCTCCTGTTGTGTTGCTGCCAAGCTGCACTTGTATCTTTTCCTTGCTGTCTGCACTGGGGGCTCCTGTTTTCCTTTCTTCCTACTGTATTTTTGGGTCATTATCTCAGTCTTGATAATCTTCCCCATCTCCTCTGTTCTCTCATGCCTCACTAACTGCCTTTGTGTCATTCTCCAGTTGAGCATCTTTCAATCATTTTTCTCACCCTCCCCCGTGCCTTTTCTTCTCAGCTCTACACTTTACCATTCCTTTCTGTTCCCATCCTTCTCCCATTACTTACTGTCCTTGCTCCTGCAGATTCTGTACTTGGGCTCCCCCCAGCCATAGTCACCTTTGACTGACCCTGTTACTTGCTTGCCTATGCTTTCTCCTTTCTTCATCCTTCACCTCAAGTTTGCATCTCTAGCTTCATCCTCCTAAGCTCCTGGATCTCTCATTCCAACTCCATAATCTCATACATACTGCACAGTTTGGCCCTCTCTATGAATTTGAATCACACTGCTAGCCCATACCCAGAACACCTTACTGAACTCTTTCATTCCCATCTTTTCCATTCTTGCTACCTTTATCCATAATCTACATCACTGGCATTGAAAAATGCTTGTGAAGAAATTCTGAATAGGCAAGGAGGCTGGCACTTAGCTTGTCTTCTTTGTGCCTTGCCTGTCATTTTTCTGTCCATCTTTCAATGTATGTCCCCTCCCCCCTAATTTTTGCCTGTGCATTTTAGTTATGCATGTATAGCGTAGTTATGTGGTTCTGACTACTGTGTTAAGTGCTTGTTCTTACTGGTGCCTAATTGAAGGACTAAGCTCTAAGTAGGCATATTTATGTAATTCTTTTTCATTAGTTTTGCTTTCCTCCTATTTTCACTTAAGGTGTACTAAAGTGAAAAAAGTATCTGTGCAAAGTTAATTTATTTATTTAAAAGAAGTGGCATGTCCCATAAATGCTTAAATCTGGTCAGTAGGACCAGAAAAACACTCAAAAGGGCAAGCATAAGACTATTTGGAGTGTGGCTGGCCTTCTGATGTCTCTAGTTTTTGGACCTTTTGTTTGACAGGAAAGGGATGGCTGCTGGTAGGTAATTTTCCTTTAAAGATAGCTTCCTATTGGTATCCTTTTTGTCCTATTGTTGTCTAGAACTGTGCCCATTTCCAGTGGTTCTTTTCCTAAACAAATCATAGTTTAAGATCTATCTGATTTGTATCCTCATTTCAGTGGATCTTGGCTCATGCATTTGCTGGTAGTTCTGTTCTGGAGCCATGTTTCCCCTCAACCAGTGACGCTTGCTTTCTGTGGTATTTTTCTTTTTTTTTTTTTTTTATATCAAACTTGAGCTGGCTGTTTTGACTGGTTATTTCTCAGACTCATTTGTGGCTTGTACTTTGTTCCCACTGTTTTGCTGTCTGGTGTTTTGCATGCTTCAGGGGAAGTACAGTCCTTGTTTTTGCATTTTCTAAGATAAGATCAGTCTCTGTGTAATCTGTTAATGACCACACTGTGATAGTGTTGGGAAAAATCTTGAGGTCAGTGTTGGCCAGTGCTAAGCTTTGGATGTGGGTTTTAGGTTGTAAAGCTGAAGATGACAATCATTTGGTTTTAAATTTTAAAACACTGATTTCAGTCGGGTCTGTTCCATGAATCCTCTAACTTTTTTGACTGTAATATTCTGCAGCTGGGTCGGTATTTTCTGCAGTAACATTTTTATTTATTTGACAGATATTTGGTGTCAAACTGATGGGTCATGTGCTTTAAAAACACCTTTATTAAAACTAAAGACATAGGCAAACAATACAGTAACAGAAAAGAAACCACTTTAACATTTTCTGTTTCAGTACATAAATGCATCACATATAACTTCTTTGCTACTATCATCAGTCCACCATTACAAAAAGTCCCTGAATTCCTGCCTCCCCCTAAATGTATATGTAATTTGCTCCTTCCCTTTTCTAAAGATCCCTCTTCCAGTTCATTATCTCTTTTTATAATATTCAGTACCTCAAGTACAGTTGATTTCGACTTTCATTTCCATTTTCTAGTGTTTGGTTTTTTGGCAGACAACAGGATTAAACGTAATAAGGCATTACTAAGTGTAGGCAGTTCAGATCTTGTATCCCACTTCACAGTAGTCATTTCCTGACTTACAACCATTTGAAAACCTTATATTACTGATAGAGTACTCTGTAGGGAATTTTTTTTAAATCTGTCAATTCATTACACCAAAACAAATGTTTCCAGTTACCTCTTTTTTTCTCTATCACACCTCCAACATTTGCTATCTACCCAAGGAAAAATTCTTTGAAGTCTATTTGGGTTGTAAAAATATCTGTACAAATACCTCCAAGTAAAGATCCTAGACCTTCTGGACTTTGCTGCATATTTGGGAGCCATACATATGTCTTCCCATTGTTTTCTTGTAATTCTTTTTCAAGTCTCTCTTCCCAATCTCTTCTAACCTCCTCTGAATGATTCTCAGTTATCCCTTTTTTAACAGCTGCCTCTGTTCTAGATCCAGCTAAAAACTCTACCATAGCAGGTATTTTCACTTAAAATTCTGCTATCCCTTTCTTTTTGCTTGTACTCTGAGATCAAGCCCTAGAAGGGAAGGCAGTCTCTAGCTTGCAGTCCAGATGTCTTCTTGGCCTTATCCTACTCTATTACCTTTCCTGCTGCATTATGTGCTCTCAGTCTATATTCATACTTGCAGTTAGCCCTATTGGCAAACTCTCCTGTCTCTATTCTTGTGTTGGCTTAGTTATTAGAATAGCTTCTGCTACTTTATGAATATATTATTCTGTGTAGTCCTTAATATTCTTCTTAAGGATCTGCATCCAAAATCCCACCCTCCCTCCCTCTCTCTTTCTTGAACTACCCCCCCCCCCCCAATTCACCATCATCCATCTGCACTTTGAATTATAACCTTTTGCTTGTGTTAAGTATATGAGCTTTAACTGTGTATCTCTAAAACATCCCTTCAAATCAGGTAAACCCAAACCACATTGTTCTATGAGAAGGATCAACTTATCCTACTTAAGTCTTGCCATTTTTTCCTCCCAGGTGAGTTTCTTCAATTCTTCATTAGTTATTGTCCACAACTTCTCCTCTCGTTGATGAAGTATGCCTGACCTGTGTACAAGACTAAAGTCACTAAAAACATTTTTACGGCTTTTGTCTTACTATCCATATACATAAATAAGTTTTTTTCAATTTCTCAGTGTTTGTAACATATTTTGTTTAGTCTCTTCCCATATATCCTTAGCTGCCAGAACAGAAACCGTTTTAATCTATACTCCTAAATCCTTCATCTTATTTCCCCATAAATATGGATATTGCTGAACCAGTTTGTGCATGGGTACAACATTTATGTGTATAGCCTTTGTTTTATCTTCATTAATTTTATATCCCAAAAAGACTTGGAACGGTCTCAAAATGTTCCACAACACTAAATATTTGGCTTTTTTTAGTCCCCCCCCCCTTATTTTTTTTTTTAATAAACATTTGTTTACCGGGAAAGTCTGACTTGGAACAAAGCCAATTTTCATCGGAGGCCCAGGGAGAAACGTTCCAGACACATGTCTTTATAAGTTCTTTTTCTTTTTTATCTGACTAGATAATTGAATCATAATGTGTGTTTTTGTTGCTGGACCTGGACCAGGATCATCCCTTTAAACTCTAGGTGAATTACTTATGAACATCAGATTTTATTTTTTCTTTAATGATAGAACAGGTATACAGATAATTAAAATATTTTATTAAAAGATTTACTGTTACTCAAAAAATGTATATTCTTAAATTTGGAACTTTGAAATCATTAAATTGGAATGTGGAGTGTAATTAGACCTGTTTTCTGGGAAATTATGGATTAATTGTTTAACAGTTGTGGTTATTTTGCCTTGTGTCTACATGTTTTTTGGATTTTTGTGCTGTTTAATAGATGTATTATGACTGGTTCTTTTGAATGTGAACTTGATTTGAAGATTTTTTTTTAATGCAACTCCTGTGAATGCTTGTGCCAAGACACCAGAAGATTTATTTTTTTAGTGACCTGAAGGTCCATTTTATTTGTCATTAAAATAAAATTAGTTTTAGTTGATCGCTTTATTTTTATTTATTTTTTTCGTACTTGGGAAATGAAGGCTTGTCGTACTTAAATTGTCAGACATCACTTTTTGACAGTTGTACAGTCAACTGCATCTGAATCCTGTTACTGTTCCTTTACTCCCTATTTAATTTTATATCCATCTATCTATATATAACTACATATGTATTATGATATGTGATTATGTCATTAGAAATAATATTATGATCTGTAGTTGTGTCATTAGATTTTACATTTTCTTTGACACATGTCCCATTGCAGTAATTTTATCATTACATCTTTAATCAGTCCAATAATTCCTACCAACTTTTTGTGTTGCATTTCTTTCTCTCTGTGTCTCCTTTTGCTCTTTTTGTCTGCATTCTTTAGAGTCTTTTTATTTACTTGTTTGATTATTATTGTGTAGTACTTGCTTAAGCACTTCAGTAAACCTAGTTTATGGCTATTTTACACCAATATACATATTTGTATCTGTAAAAAGGACATTATAATGTTGTTAGATGTTCTGACATTCTTTACCTTTCTGATGGTGACGGCTCCTTTCCGTTTTTTTGCTGCCCATTCTTAACTTTTTCACTGCATCTGAATCATCTGCCTCACAAAACACAGAGTATGTTAGGACAGCTAAGATCTTTATTGATTTATTAGATCAAACACAACTGACTTTTACCAATTTGACAGGGATTGCTTCCTACAAACAGCCATCATGGATTCCTTGTGCATTTGTGCCATAGTAAAGTGAATGAGTTTGGAGTGGGGGGTGTTTAGTATTGAACTATTTTAATGAGGGTGGAATATGCAGAACTTAAAATGCTGTCAAAAGATAACACTGCGTTGTAATTTAATCTGTTGTACTAAAGCAGATACTTTGTTTTTCAGCTTTACCAGAACAAGACTCACCTGTCGACACAAATCTGATAGAATTTGAGGCAAAGTGAGTAATTCCTTCCTTTTTGAGTGGGTTATTGTCAAAAATTTGTCATAAAATTTAATGTGTGTGTAACATGTAAGATAATCAAAAACTCTGCAGTACTAGTTATTAAATAAAAAACAGAAACCAAAATCTTGATGCTGAAATACACATGCTTTAAGACAACACTGGAGCATGCAAAACAAAAATGTATTTAACAGGAGATTTGTGGCCACTGCATCTCCATACTCCCTGATAATTATAAATAACCGTATTGCATAGTACCCCAGTAAGGGCATTATTCCCTTCCCTGTTAAAATAGCGATCTTGTACCAGAACATAGGTTGCCTCTTCTGTTGATTTAATTGTGATCCTCTGGACAACTGTTGACCAAGTGCGGAGTCAGTCCACATTGAGGGACGTGTACACAAATAGATTTTCTATCAATTTTTATAACCATAGTCTGTAGTTTTGACGTTCTAAGTTTAGAGAGTGATGGAAACCATGGAGTCAATTTCCAAATACTTCAGATACTAGAAGTATATCTGAAACCGTAAGTCTAAATATGGAAATCACAATTCCTGTTTTTTATTATGTCCATCATATATATGTAGGATGCCTTTCACTTGATCTAAATGTGTTTAGTCTGACTTTAGATTTTAAGCATTCTATCAATGCTTATTTCATCAAGTAATTTATTTTCTTAATCATATGCAATTAGTTTTGTCATAGTAGTGTAAATCGAAGAAAACTTTATTGTCATTCAGAACTATGTCTCGAAAATAAGTGTACCTCAAGGCTTGTCAAACATGACGATGCACTTGAGCTTCTCCATGTTCAAGTTAACGTAGGCAAAATCCCATACCACTTCCTTACAACCTCTGCAACCCAGGAAACCTGTAAACGTGTATTTAAGCTTACTGGAGATGCTCACTACCCAACCCAATAGCACATTCACAGACAACTTTAATTATCCCATTACTAACAAGGAATCATATTGACACAAAACTTGTAGGCACAGAGATTCTTTGACTTAATAAACAAACTCCCTGGACCAGATTGTCAATATGCCAACAACCAAGGGCAAAAACCTACTGGATATGGTCCTCACTAAAATGGGACAGTGCTGCACACATCTCTATTATAATGTCCTCTCCGGTAAGGTCAGACCACAGAACAGTCTTCTTTTGAAGTAAAATAAAACTTGGAACCCCAATTAACCCTGGAAGGCCAACTTCCTACTATTAAGTGATAACCTGGAAAATTTTCAAGCCCCACTAAACCTTGAGAACACTGCTGGCTATGGAACTGTTCAGAAAAACCGTATACAAGTATGTAAATAGCTGTATAGAGGTAGCTGTACCCACCAGGAATAAGTACAGAATTAACTCAATAAATGAGCCCCCTAGTGGAGTCGCAACATCTATAGGCTGCATAGCAGAAAGAAGAAAATTATGACAAAAATTAGGAGGAGTAACTCCCAGCAAGATAAAATCACTTTCATCAAGCCAAATAAACAACTCAGAGGGCAAATAAAGTATAGAAAAAAAGCCAAAACTGAGGTAAATCTGGCCTCTCAGGCCAAGGACAACCACAGGGTATTCTTTAGTTATGTCGGCATCCTCAAAGGCAGAGCTCATTGTTATTGTTGCCACCTGTACTGAACCAGAAGATATAGCAAACCTAATGGCAGACAAATTTATCTCCAACTTTACTCGCTCTCCCGACAGCCTCTTCAGTCCAAGAACACGGCATCAATGGGGTCTGACAGTATCTGTCTGTCTTCCAAATAAGTAGGAAATGCAATCTATCAAGCCCTCTGAAATCAGTATTTAACTGTGACCTCCAAACAGCATGCATGCCTCATGAATGGAGAATGGCAACAGTCATCCCTCAGCACAAAGACAGGCCCCCTACAGCCCCTGGAAACTATAAACCAATAAGTCTTACTAGGCTCATACACCAAGCCATGGAAAGAATTATCGCAGAAATGATCAGTAATGGTGTAGGATACCTGTAGACACTGAACCCAACCCTGTTTAGTTTCGTCAAGGGCAGACATGCTCAACCAGGTGGATTTTTTTGAAAAGGTCATCAAAGCAACTGACAAGGGCAAAACAGTTCACACTTCCTACCTTGACCTTGCCAAGACATTTGACACAATTCCCCACTTGTGCATTAACAAACTCAAGAGAGGACACAGGAAGTTACAACTGGAGAGTCTACGTTTGAGAGACCTATCCCCAGCAAAGTCCCTGTGGAATTGGTCCTGGGACATCTCCTTTTTGGTATCTTCTTTTCTGAAGTCAAGAAAAACATCAACGTCCTCGGATTGTCCAAATTTGCAGATGATTGCAGATTAGGAGCATTAGTAGAATCTCCCACCAGCACTAATGGCGCATTTGGTATGTACCAGTAAGGGCTGACAAAGTCAAATAACTGATGTCAGAGACATAGACTAAAACTAAATGCCAACAAATGCGTAATATCCTTCAGGAAGTCAGCCACCCCTGGTTACTACCATATTGATAGTATATCCCTAAGAGTTGACCCAGTAGTCAGGAACTTGGGGATACATGTACATGGTAATCTTTAACCATCACATATCTACGGTAGTGAGGAAATCATTGTACGTTGTGATAATTATAAACAAAGGTATGGCATCTAGGGCCAAGGAGGTTGTTCCACTGTATTTGGCACTCATCAGACCTATCATCGATTCCATCCATTCATTCTCAACCCCTTTTTTTCTCATCAGTTTCAACAGTGAGAATCATTTCGAGCCAAGGTTTACACTGCCGGGTGGCTAGCCTTGCAGCTGTAGTTCATCCATAGTACTGACTCGCACACACTCGCATGAATATAAATAGCCTCATAGATATAGACAAAATGCAGAGTACAGAATTATATTAAGAAATGTGAGATGCAAATAGTACTATTGCAGGAGATGAATTAAGGTAGAAATGAGAATGTAGATCATTGAGTACAATGTCCTATTTGGTATGTACCTAACCAGGCACATACAACAACTGGAACATCCACAAAGGTTCTTCACTAAAAGAATACGGGGAGTAAATAATTGCTCATTCCCTGTATGGTTTCCTACAGGCTGTTGGGAGATCTGTGCCTAGCATACAAGGCATTGTTGGACCCCACTCTGATGAACCTCCTGCATATCTGCAAAGTAAACCGCATCAGAATTACCTGTTCTAAAGACTTAAACCTTGCCTGTGATATAAGTAGGACTTGCTGGAGAGACAGGTATGTATCCCAGAGACAATCCCTTCTCTGGAACAGGCTCCCCATCCATGTGAAGCAGAGTTCCTCCCTAACTCAATTCAGGTTTAACTTGGACAACAGAATGGGGAACCAGAAATGTATTCTGGCTTGGCACCTGTATTCTTTGGGTCTATATTATCTAATCGACCACTTAGCTTGTTGAACGCCTAAACGTCGACAGCTAAGGGTCGAAAGCTTACAATCTCGAATGGCCAGGTAAGCGAATCGAATTCTTTCATCCGGAAAGAATTTGCTTGGCCATGCCACACTAACATAAACTTCCAAACCATAAAAAAGTGGGGGGCTTTGCTCCCCCACACCCCTAACTAAATATACCAACTCAGAGATCACTCTACGTTGGGGAAGGGGAAAATTCTTGATAATTACAGCTTTATAACCTGATAAATTATCTAAGGCTTTATACTTGGTGGCAAAAGGATTTTTCTCTTCAGCAACTTTGCAACTCAGCATAACTTAATTATCTTTCTCATCTGTCTAGATTTCATTTTGTATGTAACATTCTGATTCTCCTCCTGTCTCCACTGTAAATGGGCTTCTAGCTTAGTTGGACTAACCCGGTTAACAAATGTCAAATAAATAAATAATAAATTCCTTCCTTCCTCCCTGGTAGACTTGGTTCTACAAAATTTAGCAGACCCATCTGAATCTGAGATGAAATGGGTTCTTGAAAAATATCCTTACCACACTTTTTGCTTTGGTCTTTTATGCATTTCATAGGTGTTTACTAGGCTAATGACCACAAGGGCCTTTTTAACCCTAGCCTTGCCTCCCAAATCTCTGAAAAGTTCTGGTACCCTTGATAAATGTAAGCATAGGCCTGGGAGGTGAACCATTTACAGGTTACTTGTTTGCATTAGAGACGTAGGTGCCAAACCAGGGATGAATTTCCGTTTTCCCATCCAGTTGTCCAAGTTGTACTTTAATTGGGTTAGGGAGGAACTCTGCTTCACATGGATGGGGGGAGCCTGTTCCATAGATGGGGTATTCTCTGGGATATATACCCATCTTTCCAGCAAGTCTTACATATATCACAGACAAGGTTTAAGTCTTTAGAATGGGTAATTCTGGTACTGTTTGTTTTGTGGATATGCAGGAGGTCCATCAGAGTGGGATCTGACAATGCCCTGTTTACCAGGCATAGATCTCCCCTCAAAAGCCTGTAGGAGATGGAACATAGGGATAGAGGCTTGAGGCGGTCTGCATAGGACATATTACTTACGCCCTGTATTCTTTTAGTGAGGAACCACTGTGGACGGTCCAGTTGTTGGGTATGCCTGGTTAGGTACATACCAAAGGGGGCATTGTACTCAATGACAAGTCTGATGAAAACCGAATACAGTGGAACAATGACTTCCTTGGACCTAGATGCCATACCTTTATTTATAAACTGCGCAACATAGAATTATTTCCTCACGACTGTAGACATGTGATGAGCAAAGGCTAGATTACTATCTATCTATAGGTGTTCCTAAGTCCCTGACTGCTGGGTCAACTCTAAGGGATATGTTGTCAATATGATAGTTACAAGGGATGGATGACTTCCCAAAGGATATTATTATGCATTTCTTGGCATTTAATTTTGGTCCATGGCTCTGACACCAGTTTGTCTGTGTCAGCCCCTCATGGAGAACTTTAGTGCAAGTGTGAGATTCAGTGGCAGCTCCTAATCTGCAATCATCTGCAAATTTAGTCAGCCAGAGACCAATGAAATTGGCCTTGACTTCTGTGAAGTAAATGCCAAAAAGGAGCAGACAAGGACTGATCTCTGAGGGACTCTGCTTGTGAGTAGCCTCTTTGCAGAGGTGGACTCGCCAATTCTAACTTCCTGGGTCCTGTCTGTGAGCCAGTTGGCTATCCACTGGGTGACATGTGGGTTTGTACCTAACCTGTAGAGTTTGTCAACAATGCCTGAATGGGTATTGTGGCAAATGCCTTGGCCAGGTCAAGGTAGGCAGTGTGAACGATTTTGCCCTCATCCATTGCTTTGGTGACCTTCTCAAATAAGTCCATCAGGTTGAGTAGGCATGATCTGGCCTTGACGAAACCAAATTGGGTTGGTTCCAGTGTCTGGAGGTTTACTATATCTCTATTGTTCATCTCCATGATAATTCTTTCCATGGCTTTACATATAAGACCAGTGAGACATATGGATCTGTAGTTTCCAGGGTCTGTAGATGGCCCACCTTTGTGCAGAGGGATGACTGTTGCCTTTCTCCATTCATGAGGCACAAAGCCTGCTTGGAGGCTACAGTTAAATAGTAATTCCAGAGGCCCTGATAGGTCATGTTTCATGCTATTTAGAAGACATCCTGGGATATTGTCTATGCCCATTGATGCAGTGTTCTTGGTCTTAGAGAGAGCATTAAGGACCCATTCCCTAGTGATAGTAGGGGGAGTTATATTTGATATTTCCTGAGGGAAGGTTGAGGGAGATAGAGGAGTAAAGCTGGAGCTGAATTTATCAGCCAGGAGGCTTGCTGTATCTTCTGGCTCAGTATAGGTAGCTCCTGTGGAAATCCTACAAGAAGGGCCTCGCTGAGACAGATGCCTGGTGTCAGAGCCATTGCCTCAAGCTCAATGCCAGAAAGTGCATTGTCATCCCCTTTGGTAAAACCTCTCTACCAAACAAGGAAACAAGTACAATGCCAAACCAAACAGAACAAGTCCAAAACCACAAAGGAGGCAGCGAATTGAAGAAATCCAAACCAAACCAAACCAAATGGAAGAAATCCAAACCAAGGCAAATAGCGTACTAAAAATTTATTGTTTGCTTTCGTCCAGTAGACTTCATCAGAACACTGTCTGTCCTTTGATAGTCACATCACCACAGTAGTCAGGAAGTCCTTCTACGTGGCACACCACATCATAAAAGGGTTCTCATCCAGGAAAAAAGAGGTCATTGTTCCCCTCTACTCAACACTCATTAGACATATTATAGAGTACAACGTCCTTTTTGGAATGTACCTGACAAGACATCTGCAGCAGCTGGAAAGGCCACAGAAGTACCTCACAAAGAGGATTACTGGCCTCAAACAGATGCCCTACACTGCCAGTCTCAAAAAACTCCAGCTTTACTCCGTAGCATATCGCCTACTCCGAGGTGATCTCTGCCTAACATATAAAGCTAGGTGATCTCTGTCTAACATATAAAGCTATGTCAAACCCAGAGCTGTTGGACATGCTACACCTAAAGAAATCCCAATCCCTCCGAGCTACACTCTCTAGGGACCTAAACCTTGTCACAACAATAAACAGGACTTGCTGGAGGGATAGATTCCTGTCCCAGAGACTTCCCATTCTCTGGAACAGGCTACCCATCTATGTCAAGTAGTTCTTCATTAGCACTCTTCAAGAAAAATCTTGATGATTGGATGGGAAATAGGAAATACACCCCGGGCATCACTTCTGTGTCTCTGCTCAACAGTGGCACAGGAAAATAACTTTCTTGGGTGGCGTAAGCCGGAGAATCTTGTTGACTAGGCTTACGTAGGCCCTTGGGCCGATAGCCTAGCTACCTACCTATGAACCTGTGAACCATTTACAATGAGCTCTGCACACAATTGTGTATTGCCTTTGAGGTTGCGGACATAGCAAAAGACTGCTTTGTGGTTGTCCTTGGCTTGGGAGGCCAAACTTCCCTCAAATTTGGCTTTGGTAGACTTTATTTGTCCTCTGAGTTGTTTGTTTAGTGTAGTGAGAGTGCTTTTACCCTGCTGGGTGCTGCACCTCCTAATTTTGCCATGATTTTCTTCCTCCTGTTATACATCCAATTGATTTTGTGATTCCACCAGGGTGGCTTGTTTTTTGTTAGTTTTGTACTTCCTGGTGGGTACAGCTGCCTCTATGCAGCTATTAACACACTTGTACAGGGTTTTTGCGAACAGTTTTGCATAGGCAAAAGTGTTCTCAGGGTTTATAGAGGCTTGAAATTTTGTCAGGTTCTCACTTAATAGCAGGAGGTTAGCCTTAGAATAGTTCCTGAATATTCTCGGTTGAGCTGGGCGTCCAGGTTTTATTTTTACTTTAAAGGAGACCATTTTGTGGTCTTACAGTAGGGGGTGTGCAGCACTCTCCCATATTACTGAGTACAGATCCAGTATGGTTGCACCCCTGGTTGGTGTATTGACTGGTCCAAGGAGTTTGTTTTTACAAAATCCAGGAACCTCTGTGCATGTATGTTTGATGTCGAGTAGGATTCACAGTTAATAGTGGGGTAATTATAGTCACCCATTAATACGGTTTTGGGTTGGATGGTTAGTGTTTCAAAACGTTTAATACATTGGTATGGGTTTCCTGGGTCATAGAGGGGGACCTATAGCTTGCAAGGAAGTGGTATTGGATTTTACCTATGGTGATTTGAACATGGAGCAGCTGAAGTACATTGTCCTGTTTGACCAGCCGTGAAGTATATTTTGATGTAAATAGAGACACCTCCACCTTTAGTCCCTGCCTGTGAAGTAGCTGGTCTAAATGTGTGGAAGGCATTATAACCTTGCACTGTGCTGTCCGCAGACTGCATAGACATCAACATTCTGTAGGGTAAAGAGAACTTTAGAGGAGTGGAGTTTTTTGTTTAGGCTCCCTAGCATTGAGCCGTAATGCCTTTAGATTGTGTTGGTTTTGATTTTCTATGTCGGAAGTACTTTCAGTTTGGCATTGCCTAAAAAAGGCTCTATGGGAAGACAATGATTTAGCTAATATTCAAAACCCTAGATGGGAGAGGTGCAGACCATCCCTGGCAAAGCAGTGTGGTCTGTTGACCATCTCCTTCCATGCTGACAAATATTGCACCCCCTTAGAATGACAACAGACTAAGCCAATTATTAAAGTTAATCATCTTTTGTTCGTATTGTGGGCATCATCCTTGGAGTAGGTAAAATGCTACTTAATGCTAAGCCCAGCCTGAGACACACATTCCGAGAGCTCTATGATGTCTCTCTCCATATAGTCTAGAGGGGTATGCCTCAGGTCATTTACTCCCACATGGACTATAACTGAGTCATATTGGTAATTGTGGTCCAATGACCTGAGTGCATGTGTAATGTGGCAGATCCTAGCCCCTAATAAGCAACTGTCTTCATTGTAATTTTGTTTGTATGGCTGTTGGAGCTGCCTAAGGAATATGTTTGGGGGGGGGGCATTCTGGATAACTTCCTCCTTGAATTATATCCTCTTCACTCAGGCTTCCCAGGAACTTGTTGGACCACCAGAAGAGGTTATGGATGTTAATTTCCATTAAGGGTCTGCATACCACTTTGGCTTCTTTCTCTTCTTATAGGTACCACCTGAGTTTTCTAACATACTTATAGAGTGAGAAGAACAACAGGTGTCATACTTTTTTGTCCTCTCTCTTTGTGCAGAGTACTTCTCAGAGTAAGATAACCCTATTGGCCAAGTAGTCATTGTCCTGGCTACAATGTTGGGTTGCAAGAGACAAGATAATTCTTTTCTGTAGGCTTCCAGAACCTTGCTCATGAAGTGGTTGGTGCTAAACATGGTTACATTCACATTATACATCCCCATCAGTCTTTACAGATTTCTTTGAACAGGCCTGGGTAGTAGTTTATAAGGGGATAATAGCATTTTTTTCTGCTTCAGAGAAAATCAAAGGTTCTCCTCTTAGGTTTTGCATGCTGAGAAAGGAGCAAAAGACTTGCATCACATTTTAGACCTTATTTCGGTAGAGTCATTTGGCATGTGAGATTCTGGGTAGTGACTTTCCAAGGGGGCACTGTTTTTTGGTATCTGTATGGTGTTTGTGGGTATTATGAGCACCTTTTGGCACATAACTGTTTTGTGTCCCCACAGAAGGCCTCTGAAGTTGGAACTGGCAAATGCATATTCACCTTAGCAGTTGATCTGTCAGGAGACCTTTTGCAGTGAGCACTTGTTATACTTCCCTGCCCATGTGATAAGATGGTCTCTTTCTGGATTTCCATTTTAGTTTGGCTAGAGAATAGTGCATGGGGACACTGGCAGCTTTCCAGAGCTCAGAATCCCATTCTCTGACTCTAACAGGTGATTGGCTAAGGCCCTCCCATCAGGGGAAGCCTAACCCTTGTTGCAGAAATTCAGTTACTCTTTTACTGCCAGCTGTAGGACTGTGAGTTGAATCTCCTCAGCAGCCTCTGTTGGAGGATTACAGCTTCCATATCCTTTGGGAACTTCCGTTCCTCTATAATAATAAAGACTTTTGATTTCTTTCCGTTTTTATGTATATAATGTGTGCTTGCGCTCGTGCGTGTGTATATCTATCTATATATATTTATATCTATACAGATATATATATATATCTATATATCTATATATATATATATATATATATATATATATATATATATATATATATATGTGTGTGTGTGTGTGTTTTTTTTGTGTGCTAACTTTTTATTTACATATTCTTGCTGTTTACGACTGCTCTTAATTCCTCTGGGAATTGTAGCCTACTGCTCTGTTTGTATGCTTAATACTGCTTTTAAGCAATTATGGGACTTTTCCAAAGTATTCTGAGACTTATACTGGGAAACTGAAGTTCTGTGGTGTCAGTTGAACACTGTGCTTTTTGTTTCAGTTGTTTTATCAGTTTCACTTGGAAGGTGTAACAGGAAAATATAGACTTTTCACTTTATCTTTATTTATATGATATTTACTACTGATTAAATATTGCTGTAGCTGTTTTTATCTTTAAATTGCAATGTATTGCAAATAACTTCATTTGCATTTTGTATGGAGATTTTTTTTCCATTTCTGACAAGGAAATCTCTAAGTAAATGATTGTTTATGTTGTTTTAGAAGGATTATATTTGATATAAGGGCATATATTTGACTCGTCATTATTTGGACAAGTGAATTTTACTTGGTTCTGTGACTGTGTGTGCTGTTCACTTAGATTGTAGAACAAGGATTAGCACACTTTAAACTGTTTCTGCAATATTTATGCACTTTAGCCCCATTTTCTGTGTGGGGATACAGTTTATATTTTCTACTATTGCTACCCTTGGTAGTGTCAGCCCCCCATCAAATGTAGTTGCACCTAAAAAGAAAAAAACTCAACAAAAACATGCATCTGCTTTTAGTTTGTGAATCTGTTGTTGTCTTATGCTAGCCTACAGACCACTTACCTTTTTTTCCGTTACACTCTGGTGTGAGCCTGTAGCTCTTTATGGTACAGGGGTCAGACACATCCTTCTGGGCTCTGCCCCATTACCTGGTTCAGGTACGGGAGAACCAAACCCTTCAAGTGCAGGACAGGTCAGGGGTAAGACACCCCTTGCCAGCCATAATACTCTTTCCCCAAACATTTTGTCCTGTAGTGTATTTCATAGTAAGAAGAAAAGGAGACTTCACCACACGGCAGTCAGGTTATTCCCATGTATAAGTCTGACATAGTTTTTTTAAGTGTGTTTTACAGTCCGCCAGTCTATGAGACCATGCTCCTATTCGGAGTGATTACAGGGGTGGGGGGGTTCTTCTCTAGAGATCAGTCTAGCACTGTGGATTTTGATGGGGACTGTGTAGATCGTAGTGAATCTGGAGCTATGCCAGAGATTGGCGGAGTCTGTGATGTTGTTTAGGATGAAATTCCAAATGTTTTGGCTGTTCCTGCATCGTTGCTGGCCTTGAAAGATGTCTGTAAATCTGCATATAACGCCCCTTTGGCTAGTGAACCATTTCCTAAAAAGGCAGTGAGGAAATACAAAGCCAAGCAACCCTTGTAGCTCTCTTAGCTCTGTTGTCAGCTGACCCAATTATGGTTTCTCTAGTTATCATTTATTTATTTATTTGACATTTGTTAACCGATCCAACTGAGCCAGTGGCCCATTTTCAGTGGAGACCCAAGGAAAAAGCTCCACAGATTTTATAGATACAGTAAAGTAATAACAAAGGTAACAGTTTCAGTACAGTTTAAAAAGAGGTACTAACACAGTTGTCAGGTATTTATATGTACAGAGAAAGGGAAACAAATAGAATATACACCTCTCTATCCAACTACCCCAGGAGACTATTATACTTGGTGATGTTAACATAGACTGGTCTACTTGCAATTCCCTAAACCCTACCAACCATATAAACCTCTTTGGGTTCTCACAACTAATAACATCTACTACAAGAATCCATAAATCCAGTAAAAAGGAAAGTACTTTGGACTGGATCCTCATTAATAGCCACCCTAATTCTTATACTCCAGGAACACTCCCAGATGACATCAGTGACCACATACTTACCTACATTATTAGAGAAAAAATCCATACTGCAACTACTCATCAACTTAAAACCTCCCGCTTAAAAAAAATTATTTAATCCAGATAGCTTCATATCTGAATTAAAAGCATGTGACTGGTCACCACTAACCTATCTAAAATTAGACGAAGCTGTTACCTACTTTAATACTAACTTTCTTCAAATCCTAGACTGCCACGCACCCTATCGCTCCACTAGAATAAAAACAAAATCTGCTCCCTGGCTCGCACCACAAACCAGACAAAAGATACTACTCAGAAATAAAATCTGGGCCAAATGGAGATCTACCAAATGTCCTACAACCCACCTCCAATTTAAACAGCTAAGAAATGCTACAAAGAAAGATATTCTTAGAGACAAAAAAGACTACTACCTACATCTTCAAAAAAACAATCAACAAACTCCACAAAAATTCTGGTCTGCCATAAACAAACTCCTTCAGCCAGGTCACACTACTACTCCAGACCCAATCGGTTTCAACAAAAGTAACTCCAACCTGATCCCTGACGCCTTTAATAACTACTTTACAGAAGCCATTAAAACCCTGGCTAATTCTTTACCGCCCATTGCTGTATCCCAAACAAATACCTGCAATCCTACATCACCTACCTTTCAGATACAACCAGTATCTACAGCTCTCATCTGTAAGCTACTTCAAAAATTAAAACCTTGCACCCCTTCTGCTGACCAACTCCCATCTGAATACCTACAAATAGCTGCAAAAGCCATAGACTATCCCATTTCTATCCTTTTTAACAGAACTATCTCTGAAGCTAGAATCCCTACTCTATGGAAGATATCTCATATCATCCCCTTACATATAAAGGAGGACCATCTACAGAGCTTTCTAACTTTCGCCCTATTGCTTTACTCTCCCCCTTAGCTAAGATAATGGAAAAATGTATTCACAAGCAGCTACTTAACCACTTACTACAAAATAACCTATTGGCTAACTGCCAACATGGCTTTAGGCCATTTCACAGCACATCTACTGCCCTTTTATCCTTTACCGACTCTATATACAAGAATCGCAACAATAACTCTTTCTCTTCTGCTCTATTTATCGGCCTGTCAAAAGCCTTTGACATGGTAAACCACAACCTGCTGCTTGACAAACTAAAGGCTCATTCTCTCAATCCCCAAGCCATACAATGGTTCAGATCCTATCTGGAAAATAGACAGCAAGCAGTACTTTGGCAGAACAGTCTATCTTCACTACTTCCTGTAAACATTGGAGTCCCACAGGGCTCCATCCTAGGTCCCCTCCTCTTCTCCTTATTTATCAACAACTTACACATCAACATACCTCAAGCCACCTGCATTCAATATGCAGATGACTCCACATTAATATGTACAGCCAATGATATATCCTCTTTCCATTCCCTCACACAAACTGTTTTTCAGAATGTTGAAAACTGGTTTATGCAACACTGCCTCCTCTTAAACCCAAAAACAAAGCTATTGCTTTTACTCCTACTCATAAATCAGCCACTCCTTTCTTCTCTATAACCTCTAACAATGGTACCAACATCTTCCCAGACACTACAACCCGTCTACTAGGGGTAACTATTGATAATCATCTCAATTATGATGAACACATAAACTCCACCATTAAGTCTGTTAACAGAAAACTTGGCACACTCTATAGAATAAAACCTTCCTTACCCCTCTGCAAGGAAAACAATTGCTCAGACCCACCTCATTTCCACCCTCTTTTATGCCTCTGTCATATATACCAACCTATCCAAAAGCAACCTCACTAAGCTCTCCATATGTTATAATAGCATAACTAGATTTATCACAAGTTCCCCTTTAAAACTCACCACTGTCTTAACATCAAACAACTAGGGTGGCTAGAACTGCAAAACCATATACTCTTTCAACAATTGCTTATAACACAAAAGATTCTACACCTCCCTAACAACACTCCTATCTTGTCTAATCTTATTACTCCTTACAATAATCTACCTACATTACGCTCTGCTAACAAGCTCCTAGTTTTATCCAGCAAAGCTAATAACAAAGCCGGTGATTCTCTTTTCGCTAACACCGTAGGTAAAGTCTGGAATCAACTTCCTGCTGAATTATCTACCATTAATTCTACTTTTCTTTTCAAGAAACATCTTAAAAAACATCTGAAAGCACACTGGCTTTGTCCATGTACTAACCCCCACTGATATCTTTTTTCTTCCATTCTATAATCTTAACTCTATTCCTATACCTGTATCCACTGCTTTCAACTCTACTCCTACTCTCCTATAATGAGAATAAGATACATTTATTATTCCCTTTATCTAATAATTGCTCATACCTTTCTAGTGTGATTTTGTAAAAAAAAAAAAAAAAATTGTTTATTTTATGTTTTCTGTATAGAAATGCTTAGTTCAATTTATTTAGGATTGCCTAGTTTTAATTCTGTAGAATTGCTTAGTTTAACTTTGTCAATTTTCTGTTTGGAGCTTTTCTCCCCGGGCCTCTACTGAAAATGGACATATATCCAGCTAGACTAGCCCGGTCAACAAATGTAAAATAAAATAAAATAAATAAATAGAATTGCTGTAATATCAACAAGATTTTTTTTTTTTAGCAAGCAGTTAAAAAGATAGATTCATGTTAGGTAGAGATAGGTATGAAATGTGGTTTAGTATCCTAGCTAGATGGGTTATTGATTTGAGAAGAGCGAATTGTAGGTGTATAGGATTGGGAGAGCCTTGGCTTCTTCTAACCCTACACTGTCAGGTAAAATTAACAAACGTTTGAACCTCAGGGAAAATAGTCAGCTTTAGTCTAGTACTTCAGAATTTTCAATTTCATGTGGAAATTTATTTTGCAGTGGGCTGTTCAGATGACTGATGTATCTTTGCCTGCTGAGCAGAAGTGTTGCATGAATGAGATTGTTTGAAACCTGCTTTGAGGAGTGCCTTGGAGGATGTGGACATTTTCTAGAAATGCAGCTGCTTCTGTTGTATTGGAAAGGTTTGCTTGGTTTCATAACCAGAATTTTTCTGAGGATTAAAAAATGAGATTTTGAAAGCTCCTTTAAGTTCTGATTTTATTTTTCGTCCCGCTGCTACCCAGATTTTCAGACAATGAGATTATAGAGGTAAATTAATGTGTGGGGTATCTTGAATGTTTTATATTCCGTGGTCCTTCTTAACAAGGTGTCTGACTTCGAATGGCAGAACAAATGTCCCAGCCTAACAAAGATTCTGGGTACCTAAAGGAAGTGGCAGGGGGATCATGCTTCCAAACCAAATAAAAGGGGTTCTCTTCCCAAAAAATATCATTCCCCCTGCTAAAGAATGAATGTGATGAGACTAAAGGCATCATGTCCCTTCCTTCTGTCCCTCCTCCCATTTCCCTTCCTCCAGGCTGTTACTGAGCCCAGCAGCCTGGCCACAAATAGTGTCAGACAAGTGGTTGTTGAGAATAATTAATTGAGGATACTCAGCAGTGGATGTAAAATCCTTCTCCCTTCAGGGAAATCACCCTGCATCCACTAGACTAGACGCATCTTTTCTTTCAGGTACTCATTGCAGGGGTTAAGAATTAGTTCCTCCATCACAAAAAGGAAACGGATTTTACACCAGAATCTTTTTGGTACTCAAAAGGGCACTGTCTAGGAGACCTGTGTTAGATTTGTTGTCCTAAATACTTCCTGAAGGTATCCAGATTCAAAATGCTCACCCTGCAGATGGTCCGGACCCTTCTTCTAGATGACTGTTTCATGGTACTTTACATTTAAAGGATACTTATCACATTCCAGTTGCTGTCAACTTCAAATTGGACTTAAAAAATACTTTCTCATGCCCCCACAAAGAATTGTCTTCCTGGGCTGTAGGATAGACACAGAAAAAAAGTATAACCTTTCTACCAGAAGATAAATTCCTAGCTAGTCAGAACATTTTCTTATATTTCTCTCTTCAAGAAGCTGCTTCTGCAAGAGTGTTTCTCAAAAGTGTAGGCTCATGGTATCAATGATACTCATGACACCAGTGGCCAGACTCCACATGAGAAGGATTCAGTGGTACTTAAAATTGTTGGACCCAGCATCTGCCTCTCTTGGAGTTCCAGGTATCAGTGCTGGATTTTCTGAAATGAGAGTTACAGTGGTGGAGGGATCAGATGTCTGTCAATCCAGGCCAGCTATTCCCCCTCCAGACCCCAATTCAGTCTGTCCAGACGGAGTTGTTAGATTTTGCTTGGGGAAACAGTTTGCAGGGCAGTTAAAATGCAAGCCAAACTGAGTTCTTTGGATGATACAAAGCACGTAAATGTCAAAGAAGTGTTAGCAATCATTCAGATTTTAAAAGTTCTTCACCACTTATGGTCTCCAGGTTCCCTGTTATTGGTCACAGTCAACACCACATTTATGTGGCACCTGAAGAGACATTGGGGCAAAAGGTTGTACCGTCTTTGCCATTTGGCAGTAATAGCTTTGGAGCTAGCCTTAAAGTATTCTGTGATGCTTCAAGCCACATACATCCGGTCAGGGCAACCCTAGTGGCAAGATAGACTAGGCAGATCCTGGACAGACCCGAGTGGAAACTGAGGACAGAGGTATGCCAAAGTTTCGTCCAGATTTAGGGAAAATTCCGGAAAAAAAAATCTTTTCACCTCCTTTCAGAACAGATAATTGGAAAAATTCTGTTCAAGCTCAGCTGTTGTAAGAATGTCTTGGTGGACAGAAGCTTTCTCACTTCTTTGGATGGGAATGTTCCTTTTGCATTTACATCATTTTCACCTGTATTCAAGGTACTTGAGAAGATTAAGAAAGAATTTCCAAAGATTATTTTGGTGACTTCCTTTTTGACCCAAGCAAAGTTGGTTCTCCCTTTTAATGGAATTGGCTAAGGGCAATTATCAAAAGCTTCCTAACATTCTGGATCTGTTCACACAGTGTCAGGGCCAGGGTTGACTGGTGCACCCCAGCTTACATCAGTTGTCATTGACAGCCTTGGTTGATTCTATCTTGATACCTTTAAAGCATTTGTTCCATGAGGATTTGCAGCAGGTGTTGAAGGAGGCAGGAAAACCTGCAACTAGAATATGTCCTTCAAGGATGCAACTGCAGTCCTGACAATATGGGTTGTCCTGCCTCAGGCAGCCCTTCGGTCGGCCGGATTCCAAAGTCTGGGTCCGGCGTCGGCTGATGTCGCCCTTTCCCCGATGTCAGAGCGCCTGGGGTATAAAAGCGTCAGCCGACGCCATCTTCTTCAGTCTTTCTTGCCGCGCGGCGCCTGAAGCAGAAGCAGTTCGCAAGTGCCGGTCGACCAGCTCCTGTGTTTTCAGCTACTGAAGTCTTCAAAAAAGCTAAGTACCCCATTGGGGACCTTTTCTTGCCTCAGCCGATGTCAGATAAAACTGTAAAAGTTAATAATTGTTTAACTTGTGGGAAACAAATACCTCATAAGGATTTCCACTCTTACTGCTTACCCTGCCTAGGCCCAAAACACAACATCTCGGCCTGTACAGCTTGTGCTTCTTTCGATAAACGCACTCTTAGGCGTCGGACAGAGTTTGCACAGGATTATTTTGGGGAAGATTTCTGTTATATCATGCCGTCAGAGCTTCCGACAGCACATTTACCTAAAAAACGGAAGGATAAGGACCGACACCCCGCTTAGGCCTACCGCGAGTGTCTCGGTCTCTTCTGAGCCGGTTTCACAACCGCTACAGACCGACGACACCGCCCCACCGGTTACTTCAGTACCGGAGGCCAGCTCGGTGCCGGTTTCTGTTCTCCCCTCTGAGACCGTAGCCCAGGATATTCCTGACACCATTTCAGTGGATAAGACTACTCCAGCACGCGGGGCTGCCAGGCCTCCAGTGTCTATGTCCATTAAGGCCTACACATGTGCTAAGGCTGCCAAACAGGCTAAGTCTCTCCCTCCAAGATCTGTTTCTCTGGGATCCACTTCTGGTTCTCAAATTTTAAGTTTAGCTGAGGACCTTAGTGCTTTAATTAGGGGTTCTCAGCCACATCCAGATAGAGGCTCTCAGCCGCCTTCTGTCAAGAGGCCTAGGGTTGAGCAGGTAGATCCCCAGTCCTTCGATGAGGCCTCAGGTGATTCTGCACATTCAGACTACCAGGAGGAGGCCTTCCCGGCCTACGAGGATTCTGATGCGGAGGAATCCATTCCCTTTGCTTCTCCTCCTGAGGAGTTTTCCTTTGGGGAAACGCTTCATTCCATGAGGGAACACTTCAAATGGCAAGACCAAGAATACTTAGATTCTAGGAAAAGGTTAAGGGAATTTTTAAAGCTACCTCAGCATAGACCCTTAGCTATTCCTCCAGTTTTAAATGTTTTAGATGATGTGTACTTAGAATCTAGTGTTTCCCCTGACTCCCTCCCCCCTGCTCCTGTCAAGCCAGACAGGTACTACAGGGTCCCAGACACACATCAATTTCTGTACAAGGGCCATACTGCTGACCCTGAAACTATTTCTCAGAGGCCTAAAGGGGTTTCCTCCACTACTGCTAAGAATCCACTTCCTTCGGAAAGAGATTCGAGGGCTTTAGAAAGGTGGGGCAAGAAAGTATATACATCTTCCACCCTTTCTATGCGAGCATTAAATTGTCAATTTCATATGATTCAGTATCAGGAATACATGTTGGATGACTTGCAAAAGAAATTGGCTTCCCCTGAACCATTAGATAGAAAGGGGTTACAGGAATTGGTTCATTATACTCAGCAGGTTAGCAACCATTTCTTTCAGTGTGGATATGATGCATTGGAAGCTTCATGTAGAGCAGCAGTGACAGGTGCAGTCATACGCAGACATGCTTGGTTAAAGGAACAAACATTGCCAGACCATGTGAAAATTAAGCTTTTGGACCCACCACTAGAGAAACGTAAGCTATTTGGTGCTACTGCACAAGAGGTTTTAAAGAAAATAGAGGAAAAGGCAAAAATCAGTGCAAACAGTCAAAGATTTCCTCCAGGTACAGCCTCCAAGATTCAGCAGGAATTGGCCTTCTAAGCATTGGTCCTTTCCAGACACAGACAAATTTCAAAGAGGCAAAAACAGACGTGGCAGAGGTAGAGGGCAAACTCGAGGCTCCTACAGAGGACATCAATGGCAGCCTCCGAACCAGAGAGGTGGGGCAGGACCTTCCACTGCTCCGCAGGGACAATCTCAATGACTTGACTTTGACTCCGCCATCCAGGGCTCAATTAGAAGCACCTTTGGGCGGAAAATTATCTTTATTCTCACAAAATTGGCACAATATTACAAAGGACAAATGGATACTGGACATAATAGACAAAGGATACAGATTCCATTTTCATACACTACCAACAAGACATGGCAGGCCAACCTTGCCACCAAATCAAAGGGCAGAGGCCCTCAAACAAATAACAGACCTACTTCAAATAAGAGCAATAGAAAAGGTTCCTTCTGCAGAACAAGGCCAAGGATTTTATTCAAGACTGTTCCTTGTTCCAAGAAAAGAAAACCAATGGAGACCCATTCTGGACTTGTCCGCACTAAATACTTACCTTATTGTGCCAAAATTCAAAATGCTGACTTTACAGCAACTCCTTCCCATGCTGGGCAAGGGGTCTTGGCTGGTAACTCTGGACCTCAAGGAGGCATACCTGCATGTCCCAATCAGACAAAGTTGCAGAAGATACCTCCGATTTCTTGCAGGCTCAGAGCATTATCAATTCTCAGCATTGCCCTTTGGCTTATCTACTGCGCCCAGAGTGTTCACGAAATGCCTGGCATCAGTAATTGCACATTGCAGACTTCAGGGGATACAGATATACCCTTACCTGGACGACTGCCTTATACAAGCGGACAGCCAACAAGCCTTGTTAAAAAACTTGGACTATGTCATTCACCTACTGCAGGCCTTGGGATACACAGTCAATATTCAGAAATCAAGTCTCGTACCATCCCAACAAATACCTTTCCTGGGTGCCACACTGGACACAAACACCTAGATGGCGTTTCTGACAAAAGAAAAACAAGAACAATTACCAGAATACTTCAGAAAATTGGCAACACACACCCAGATGACTGCAAGGAAAATCCTGCAGGCCCTGGGTTTCATGGCATCTTGCATTCTTCTGATTCCACACGCAAGGCTGCATATGAGGAAACTACAATGGTATCTAAAAAGTCTATGGTCTCAACACAGCCACAGCCTGGAAGCATTGATCCCACTCATTCCATGCCTTCAAAAGGAATTCCTGTGGTGGGCTCAAGCAAGTCAGATAAACAAAGGTCTGCCTTTCAGCAAGCCTCATACAAGTCAAACCATAACAACAGACGCCTCAGACCATGGATGGGGGGGCGCACATGGAGGGCAGATGCATTCAAGGACAATGGACACAAAAAGAAAAGCACCTGCACATCAACCAAAAAGAAATGCTGGCAGTGATACATGCAATCAAGGCCTTCGAAAAGTTCATGCATCAGGGCCATCTACTAATAAAGACAGACAATATCACAGTTATGTGGTACATAAACAAGCAAGGAGGTACCCATTCCTACCCTCTTTGCAGACTGGCAATGAATCTCTGGGATATTTCCCTACAATTGAAAATAGAGCTACAATCCCAGTTTGTACCAGGGGAAGGACAATGTTCTGGCGGACAGCCTAAGCAGAAACATCATGGATCCACACGAATGGATGTTGCATCCAGACATTTTCTTACAAATACCTCAAGCATGGGGAAGGCCGGACATAGATCTTTTTGCCTCCCACCTCAATCACCATCTGAAAAAGTTTTGCACAAGGACATACCATCCTCAAGCATGGAAGGTGGACGCTCTGTCCTTCAGTTTTAACTCTCTAACACTATATGCCTTCCCACCTCTTCCTTTGATGACCAAGGTGTACTAAAGATCAAGACAGAGCAACCGAAAGTCATACTGATAGCTCCAGACTGGCCAAGACAACACTGGTACCCACTGCTACGGAGCTTGACACACACCAATCCGTGGCTCCTTCCTCAATGGCCACTTCTTCTGACACAGCACAATTACAGGACACTACACCCCAGCTTGAAAACATTGAAGCTGACAGCTTGGAAGATTCCATGACTATTCCTCGGGATACACTTTCCAAAAGGGTAAAAGATATCATCCCGGAGGCGCGCAGACCTTCCACTAGAAAAACATACTCAGCAAAATGGAAGAGATTTCTTATCTGGAACAGCAAAAAGGGTCAAGACCCATCAGTGATGAGCATTCCACAGATCCTAGAATATTTGGCTGAAGTGCTCCACAATGGTCTTTCATATTCTTCCATAAAAATACATGCTTCAGCAATATCTGCCAAATATAACACTGATCCGCCTGTATTTTCTCACCCATTGCTAAGACAGTTTCTGAGAGGTATAAAGAACATCAACCCTCCAAGGAAACCACCAGTGCCTGCATGGGACCTCAACTTCATGCTGGAAAAATTAACTCTTCCTCCCTTTGAACCAGCAGCATCTTCAGAGTTGCAATTTCTGTCTTGGAAGACAGCTTTCCTTCTGGCAGTAACCTCAGCAAGAAGAGTCTCTGAGCTACAGGCCCTTATGGCAATACAACCATTTCTCATTTTTCATCAGGACAGAGTTTCTTTGAGAACCAATCCGTCATTCATGCCAAAGGTGGTATCCAGGGTGTCCCTGAATCAAGCTATTCACCTGCCTACCTTCTTTCCCAATCCTCAAAATAAAGGAGAGAGACTTCTGCACACCTTGGACATACACAGACGGTTGCGCTACTACTTGGACAGAACAAAGTCTTTCAGAAAATCTGACCAGCTTTTTGTAGATTGTGCTGCTGGATTGCAGGGAAAAGCAATTTCCAAACAGACAATTTCTAAATGGATTGGAAATTGCATTTGATTCTGCTACTCTTCTGTGGTATTCTTTTGGGTTTCTACCCCTCATTTTAGCTACCTGGGGTAATCTTTTATGGTGTATTTGTTTTTATGTTGTTGTACTTGTCTGGAATTTTTTCTCTATTTTCAAAATTTAGCTTTCCGTAGAGGGCACCTGGCATCTGCGGCAAGAAACACTGAAGAAGATGGCGTCGGCTGACGCTTTTATACCCCAGGCGCTCTGACGTCGGGGAAAGGGCGACATCAGCCAACGCCGGACCCAGACTTTGGAATCCGGCCGACCGAAGGGCTGCCTGAGGAAGGACAACCCATATGTCAGGACTGCAGTTACATTTATGGTAGGTACAAAACTGTACTTTTTTTTTTAACAAGTGGAAAAAGTTTTCTAGGCAGTGCCTAACCAGTGTCAGAGGGCCAGTTATGGTGCTTACCCCTCTGGTTTTAAAATACCTTTGTGAGCTACTCAACAAGCTGATCTTGTACATCTATCAAGATGCATCTTGCAGCCATTTCAGCTTGTCTCTGCATGTATCTTCCTCTTTTGTTTCTTTTAGAGGTCATTTTATGAAAGGAGTATTTCACCTGAGACCCCATTGTAAACAAATTTCTCCTCCTTTTGATCTCAAGCTTGTTCTTAAAACAATTACCTTACTTCCTTTTGAAGCCACATTTCAGGCTGATATGAGGTTCTTCACTTGGAAAACTGTTTTGCTTATTGCTGTGACATCTGCAAGATGAGTCTATGAGCTACAGTCTGTCATGGTAGGTCAACACTTTATTTTCCACAATGGAAAGGTTATTTTGTGCACTAATTCTTTTTTTTATGACAAATGTTTTTTTCTAGATTTACTCTCAATCAAGCCGTCAGTCTCCTAGTATTCTTTCTGGAACCTAAAAACAAGGAGGGGAAAATTCTGCATACCTTGGATGGTCACATGCAGCTCAGGGACTACCTTCCCTTCAGTAAAACTGAACAACTGTTCATTTCCTATAGTGGAAAGGTCAACCTTTTTCTAAGCAAACAAATGCTCTTTGGTTGTCCACTGCTATTGTTTTTTTGTTACTCCCACCATGGTGAATCTATTCCAAGCAAGGTTAAGGCACATTCTACCAGAGGCTATCATCTTATCTTAGGTTCGTAGATATGTACTAGACTAATGACCACAAAGGCCTTTATAAGCCTTGACGTAAAACCCAGAAGTGTCCCACAAGTGTTTGTTTCTTAGGCATTTATATAAGGGGTGTATGTTAGTTGGGACATTTTTTTTACTGACTGCTTCTGTCAGACATGGGTGCCACAGCATGGGTGAATTTATTTCCTGTTCACTGGGCCAGGTTACACTTGAATAAGGTTATGGAGGGACTATGTTTTACATAGATGGGGAGCCTATTCCAGAGAGTTTGAATTCTCTGCATCTATTTCTCCAACATGTTCTATTTATGTCACAAGCAAAATTTAGGTCACTAGATGTAGTAAGTCTGCTATTGTTTAATTTTTGGATATGCAAAAGGTTCATCAGAGCAGGATCTAAGGATGCCTTGTATGCTAGGCATACATCATCTGACAATAGTCTGTAGGAAACAAGAGAAGAGAGACTGGGTTTTGAGGCAATCCACATAGGACATTTTATGCCCTGTATCCTTTTTATAGGATCATAGGAGGTTACTAGGCTAATGATCCTGGGGCCCTTACAAGCCTAGCCATGAGTTTATCCCCAAAAAGAACTCTGCACCTATCTCCCCTGTCAGTGAGGGAAAAATGTGGAATGCCTGGGACAGATTTGTGGTTTCCCATCCACTCATCAAGGTTGCGCTTGAAGAGGGTCAGCAAGGTACTCTGTTTTGACATGTATGGGAAGTCTATTCCAGAGACGGGGCAGCCTCTGGTAGACAAACCTGTCTCTCCAGCAGGTTTTGTTGAGGTCACAAATTAGATTTAGACCTATCAAGTGAGTAATGCGCAAGGAGTTAGACAGGAACATTTGAGGATGCTCCATTTGCTGTATGTGTCTGGTCAAATGCATACCGAAGGGGGCATTATACTCCATGATGGGTCTGATTAGGGCTGAATATAATGGCACAATAACTGCCCTGGACCTAAATGCCATGCCCTTACTTATAAGATGAGCAACATAGAATGATTTCCTTACTACCCTGGACATACACTGGTCAAAGACTAGGTTACTGTCTACATGTGTACCCAAATCTCTGACTACTGGGTCAATTTTCAGGGGTGTTTTATTGATGACATAGTTTCCCAGTGTGGCCAACGTCCCAAAAAGTACTATTATACATTTCTTAGCATTGAAGTTTTTTTCAGTGATATATTGGGAAAAAGTGGGCTGTAGAAGCATTCTAGAGGCAGCAACCTGGTCCTCTGTTCATACTTTTGCAAGGCACTACAAACTGGATTCTTTTTCAAGTTCCAGAGCAGCCTTTGCTAGCACCATTCTCCAGTAGCTCCTGGATCTTTATTGTTCCTTCCCCCAGACAGGTTAAGCTTTAGAAATGTACCCATATACTACTGAGGCAGTGTGAATGATGGATAGAATACAGTTGCGCAAGTCCTACTTACCTGTTATCAGTTGATGTTCAAATTTCACACTGCCCCAGTGGTAGCACCTACCCACCAGCTCCCTTATTTTATATACTGTTCAATGTTATGTTGTTGTTTGGCTTTGGTTATTTGTGTTGGTGTTTTGTGGCTGCAACTGGTTGGTTTCGAGCAATTCTTGCTTACGGTCCTCGTTGGCTCTTCATACTTTGCACTAAAAGCATGAATTGACTTTCTGTGACAGGGGTTAGGCTTCCCCTGATAAGAGGGGCTTAGCCAGTCCCCTGTCACAGAGCATCAGAGGAAAGGATTCTGACCTTGTGGGTTTGTGCAGGCACAAAACCCATATGCCACTGAGGCAGTGTGAAATTCAAATATCTACTGTTAAAGGTAACTAGGACTTGAACGACTGAACTTTTCTGTCTCACAGATTGTGTTCACTAAGTGCATGGAGTCTGAACTCAATATTTTCACTGGTGCCCATCCTTGTATTCAGACGTACAACATCACATTATACTCCAGCAAGAGAAGTGCATGCCCTTGATATCAGGCAAATGATGCATGACTGTTTGGTGTATGCAGCACATTTATAAAACAAAAAATGCTGTACGAAAACAGTGATGTCAACTAAAATTTATTTAAAAAAAAAAGGTTAGTGCTTTTGTTACTCATTTAATTTAAATTCTTAGCTTTTTTGTTTTATCCATGCTGTTTGTTTGGATGTGAAAGAAAATTTGGAATTGGGGTGACCTGCTGTTGAAGTGAGAAAATCGCAACATTTTTAAGCTTTTCTGCCATCTAGCTGACCATCTGTGGATCCCACTGCCCCTCCTTTCTGTCCCTGGTTTTAATCCAGTTATGGCTGGGACCAAGTCATATATCTGCTGTGGGGGGGTTTACACTTGCATCCTATCCCTGTTCACTTGTATGTTCAGCTGTTATATCCAAGGCACTGGTGTGCAGTGGAAATGTGCTTACATATTGTCCAGCCTCCGTTACAATTCAGCCAGTGTCTTCACCCTTTCCCCACTTGTAACATTGCCCTCCTCCATGTAACTGGGCACCAGAGATTGGATGTTGAGAAACAGCCATGTGAACATCCATCCTTCCTTAACACTTGAGAGGCTAATCGAACCCAGGCTTTGCCTGGTCCATAGTCGGGGGTTTTATCCCTGTACTCCACAGTTCAGTTACAGGCTCAGAAGGCCTCTTCAGAATTTAACTGACGTGATGATATGACAGTATACATTTTGTATCTTCCATGTCCATGCCTTTTCCATAGTTTTTTTTTTTAGTACAAAAATAATTTAGTGTCTGATAATACTGCTTTTACTCTAGTGTCAGAATACAAAGATTTTAGTATTGTTATATCCAATAATTTTTCATTTAAAAACCAAGCACAAATAGTAAAAAAACAAAGCAATGTATGCTTCTGGGCTAATTTAAAAAATTACATATTTTGAAAATACATTAAATTATTTGTTTGTCTAAGGCCAATATTGGACTGTAATCCTTTGCTTTATGCTGTACTAAGGGTGGATTGCTGTCACATTAAGATGTTTGAAGAAAATTTGAAAAACATTCTTGTGTAAACAACGTGAATATTCATGTAGGCATCAGTCTTTGGGATTATACTACATTTCTTGCAGGTATTTAATAGGAAATCTGTCTTGGTTTTAAATTGTTACTCACCGAGGAATTGATGGCTACTCTTAATTTAGAACTGATTCACAGGTTAGCATGTATTATTTAAGCAGGACACTTGCAGAAGTGTGTGCAGAACTAGGGTAAGCTCTTACTCAGCTGTCTATTGGAATAAACTACAATTAATTATTAGGGAGACTAAATCATTGGCAAGCTTTAAGATATCTCTAGATATACATATGATCTTTGTGTATACAACAAAGGTAGAGTATACCTTGAGGGGCCTTTGGTCAATTTATAGTATATTTGAACTATTGAACTTAGTATTTTATTAACAACAACTAAATCGGAAAGGGTAACAATGACCCTTGTCCAGGGCTAAAACCAAAGACCCCTCACATTCTATGCAGTGTTTTTTCTACTTAAGTGAGATGCATCAGATGTTGTTTTGCACTCTTTCTTTATCTATCTCTCTTTCTTTAATAAGAAAACATCTTCATGGAGCCTGTATCCTTGAAGCTTTCCTTGAGCATAAAACACTGTTCTTGCTTTTAAACCAAGGAAGAGGAACATCCATAGGAGAGCATTCAACCAGTGGATCAGACAAACATGAAGGAAAGTCCCCCAGAGAGATGAGTACACCTAAGAAGTTATTTCTGGTAGATTCCATTGGCTATGAGCCTTAACTATCCTATTAGTCCCTTGTGAGCCTGGGAGCACTTTGCAGTGAGGTTCAGCCAGCCCTGGCTTCTGTTTTCTCTGCTATCCCACTTGTTGCTGTCTCTTTGGCAGTTGACATATGGGATAGCATGCTTGCAGCCAGGCTATGTTTCATTATCTGTTCCACAATTCCTGATGCATTGCAATCAGATGCCACTTTCCAGTTTGCAGAGGACCGTTTAAAGGCATTTACCACTGGAGGAAATGTGAGGGAGTATTCACTCGCTTTTAGTGTATGAAGCTAGTACGTTGGGTAAAGAAATAATGTTGTCATTTTATGAAAGATCTAAGACAGCTAGTTCTTTGGTCTTGTTTTTCATGGAACAAATGCCCAGTCCATGGATGCTACCCACCTGGCGCCTCCTCTGCACACTGCCATTTTTGATTATAGGCATTTTGCATAGGAGTGTGTAACAGCATGGCAGAAGATTTGTTCCAGCAGCCGTTCAAGATCCTGAGACCCTTCAGCCTCAAAGATAGCACCTCTTGCTAGAATGAAACACATTGAGGAAAAGGAGGGACCCCCCCCCTATTTCTAGGCAGTTGTATTCTTCCTTGGATTATGACAGAGTTTCATCTACCTGTCTTTTGGAGATAGGCATGCAGTTCAGTATCAGAGCATTTTAGTTGGTGGCTAAGGAACAGTCTATTATCCATGAGAAATACCTTGAAATTCTATACATTAACTTTTGGGTATTGAGAAGCCCAAGCCAGTGACTATTTCTCCAGTATTTCAAAAGTTCAAAGACTCCTTTGATAATGTCTCCCTGAGGCTGGATTCACAGTTGGTCACCCTGAAAGACAGATAGGTTTGTAAGAGTGAGGAGAAATGTAAATAGTTCTATAAAATCCTGTTACCCATACCAGACGGGTTTCATTAAAGCCAAAGGCTGCAGCCTAGCACCTGGTAACAATAATACACTTCCCAGCAACAAGGAACGTCATTTACTGAACAGGTTTGGGAAAAAATGTACATCTTCCACTTTTTAGTTGTCAAACCCATATGTTTCAGTGCAAGACAGATATTCTTAAAAAGAGTATATGATGGAAGAGGTCCAAGAGGAATCCCTGAAGCAAAGACTTGTTAGGTTGTCTCATTCTGCTCCCAGGGTCAGGAAGTATGCAGATAAATGGGGCTGTGACTCTACAGATGCTTGCACCAGGCCAGTACTTTTGGGCCAAAGGTTGGAAAACACACTTGACAGAGCATCCAGTCCTTGCCAGATTATGTGAAGGTGCAAGTTTTTGTTGCCTCTTAGGACATGACCCTTTTGTTTGTCCCTTGTCAAGAAAGCGCTCAGAACATCAGAAGTATATAAGATTATATAAATTGGGAACAGTGTTTCCACCCTGTAATTCCAGCATATAGCAGGAATTATGCTAGCAAGCAGTGGAAATTTTTATAAGAAAAATTCTTTAGCTGAACAGTTTAAATAAAAGGAGGCATTTGATAAAGGACCATGGAAGGAGAAAAGGGTGGGGATAGGGCTCTTAATATGAGCCAAGACTGTTTCTGTCAGTTTTGACTCTAAAGGGTGTTCCTCCCACTTAGATAATCAATAGCGCATCTGCAGCTGTCAAGGAAATACATTCCACATTGCAGGTAGCATCTTTCTGCTTTTGTAAATTTGAATACAGTTATATGTTTCAAGCTTTCATCTGACTTTATCTGTTAGACTTCATTGTAATCTGCAACGTCAGTATTAATTATTCACAATACATTTTAATGAGCTATCAGAAACCAGCACCTACAGAGGTACCATGTCAAGTTTAATCTGTTCCGTATTAGGAGCTCTTTCTTCACTCTTATGAAACCTCTTTCCTGTTGGACTTAATTTTATTCGCTCATGACAGGTACTTCCTGGTAAAATTGGTAGTCTACTTTGTCTACAGTAGTGTAAGGAGTGTTTGACAGAAAGATGCACTTAAACACCTTGGATCTCCAAGCATTTCTCGATGCAGTAGAAGTGATGTCACTAGTCCTGTAACCACTCACCCCCTCTTCTGATTGCTTTAGAAAATGCTGCATAATTTGGCATCTAAACAGATGGGGAGCAACTTTAGCCTTACCCCATTTTTGACAGAGTCACTTTGTAGTTTGCATCAAGCTATTGGCTCATATCTTCATAGTGGCAGTCTTGTTATCGAGATAGTACTTATTCTTGTAGTTATGTTAAATCACAAGCCACTCTGCTTCCTGATGTGTACATGCACCCATGCAATGCAGAACTTGTTTTCACTGATGAAGTCCTCCCCTGTTGAACTTTTTCATTGATCTTGTAAATGCAGTCCTGTCATATTTCTTCTTTCTGCAGAACATGTGGCATTGGGTGAGAGATGCCTTCTCCTTAATTTCAGGGCCCGTCTGTCTTCTTAAAGTTCCTTACTTTCTTTGGACTGATCCGAGATGGTGTCTCATATTTTTGCATTAACTTACATGCCAGCTGCTGAATGTATAGTACCAAATAGTTATTTCTCTCGTTTGACATCTTTTTCATCAGTTCCACAACTGATAGGTCTCCAATCCAATCTTGGATCCAACCTCAGCCACTTGATAGACTTCAGGCTGTGTAGCTCAAGCTTGTCTTCTTATCTATAATCCCTGTCTACTCCTGAAATACTTTGCGGCTTCAGCGATATGTGGTCACTATTCGCTCAAATAGGTTATATTAGATAAGTGCAGATTTTTTCGATGTTCCTCTATAATTTTGTGTATTTTTTCCTTTCATGATTTTTCACAGGGACAGAGTATTGCTTTGGGCTAACTCTTTCTTTCTACCTAAAGTGATGTCAGAAGCAGACCTCAACCAGTCAACCTACCATTCTTCTTTACAATTTTTTTTAACAAAAAAGAAT
Organism: Protopterus annectens; assembly: GCF_019279795.1. Lineage (NCBI taxonomy): Eukaryota > Metazoa > Chordata > Ceratodontiformes > Protopteridae > Protopterus > Protopterus annectens. The sequence continues at coordinate 567,040,897 of NC_056739.1, read as the reverse complement.
ACATTTTTCATTTATTGGATGTTCATAAACAGCTCAAATTTTACATTCACAGAGCTAATGGTCTAAGGAAACTGGAGCAACTGTCTATCCTTTTCCAAGGTCAAATTAGGCATTGCAGTGACAAAAGTGACCCTAGCCAGATGGCTCACTGATTGCATTATCTTTATATACAGGCGCAAAGGCCTGTCATTACCCAAACATCCTAAAGCACACTCCACCAGGTCCATGCCTACATCATCCTCTTTTTGTTTTAAAGCATCTATAGATGACATCTTTGCAGCTGCTACATAGTCCAATGCTCATAGCTCTACAGCTTATTACAAATTGTATATCTTATCCAGAACTAGGGCAGCTTTTGGCTTCACCGTACTCTGGAATGATCTTCCTTGAGGACCACCCAACATTAGACTAGCTGGGGACTCTTGTCCCATCAGTTGAGGAATGGATGAAAAAGATGATATCAGATATTGTATGCAAGTACTCACCATAACACTGCATCTGTGTTGTCTGTTTTCATCCTTCTTCAGCTTCCCACACACCATTTTCTCTTCCTATTGACTATCTCCTGGTATGTCCTGAGAGAGATATTCTTTATTAGATTTTGCTTTGTGGGCTCCAGAATTTTTTCTCTGATTCTCTTCCAGTTGCACACATTTCTATTATCTGTGTTTACCTTCGGTATTTCTGTTGAGTGATCTCCCTTTTTATGTTGTGATCAGCTAAATAGAGGGCAAACTCGATCTGACGTATCTCAGGAGTAGAGAGGGGATTTTGGATAAAGGGAGGAGATTGAGCTATGGAGCCTAAAGCCTATGAAGTGGCTAAGGATGGATTTGGGGTCTGATCTGAGATGCATCAGTTGAGGAAGGACGAAAACAGGCATCACAAATGCAGAGTTACAGTGAGTAGATGACTATAATTTTGAGATCAGAAGTGAGGATTGTCTCTTGAGTTGTTTTACTACCTAATATCCTTTTTTTGACAGTGTCATTTGTTCAGTTTAAGTCCATTCCTGCAAACTGTGTGGTCTAATTGAAGACTAGCCTTTGCTCCATCATTAATTTAATTTAACAAAACATCTTACAGTTAATAATTATAAACCCAGAAATAAACATGTAAATATAAATGGGTAATTATAGACCCAGAAGCCTGACCAGTCTCATCTGTAAGGCTATGGAAAGGATCATTATGGAATTAATAAGAATGTAGGTAACCTATAGATTCTTGACCAAACCCAGATCTGATTTATCAAATGCAGGTCTGGCCTACTTAATCTGGTCAACTTCATCAAAAAAGTTACTGAAGCAACAGATGAGGGCAGAACTGTGCACACCATATATACTATATACCTTGCAAAGGCATTTGATTCAATCCCACACTTTGGTATTGTAGTAAACTCTCCCAACGAAAAGTTAATCTCTGTGTAACTCATTGGATAGCAGATTGGCTCACTAATAGATCATAAGAAGTTAAGGGATGTGGCTGTGTCTCCTCCAAAAGCCCTGCCCGTAGCAGTGTAACCCAGGGTTCAGTCCTTGGGCCGCCCCTCTTTGGCATTTAGCTCTTGGAGGTCAGATCTAATGTTAAAGGTTTATGGTTGATCAGGTTTGCAAATGACTGTAAACTTGGTGAACACCATACCCCCCCCCCCCCCCAGGACAACCAAGACCTTCCAAGAGGGCCTGTACCAAATAAATAGGTGTTGTCAAAACCATTAGTAAAACTAAATGCTAAGAAGTGTATCATATCCTTTGGCAAGCATGACTCCCCTTGTAACTGTCACATTGATAACACACCAACTGATCTTGTATTTATGGATCTGGGAACCTATGTTGACAAGTAACTATCTTTTGATCATCATGTATCCATTGTTGTCAGGAAGTCCTTTTTCATCACACAGCTTATATATAGAAGTATTGTGTCTGGTTTCAGGGACACAGTTGTTCCACTGTACTCTGTATATATTAGGCAAATCACTGGATACAATGCCATTTTCAGTATGTGTGCATCTAAACACTTGTTACAAAAAAAGTCAAGGGCCTAAATTATAAGAACTGTGCAGACCATCTCAGAGTCGTAGCTTTCTTCTCAGTATCATACAGGCTATTTAGAGGTAACCTTTGTCTCACATATTTTTCAGGCCTGTTCCACATTTGTAAATCTGGTGGTGTCATAAACACCTGCTCAAAAGATCTAAATTTGTTTTGCAAAATAAATAGAACATGTTGGAGGGAGAGTGTGGATCACAGGGCATAACATTATGTGCGCTGGAGGACTGTTCCACAAAAAAGTAAAGTACTTCTGTTACTCTTTTCAGATGAAATTTGGATGAATGGCTGGGTAACTGCAAAGTCAGCCGTGGTTTAGTACCCTGTCCTTTATGTATCTGGGAAACTTGTAAATGTCCCAATATATCCTTGTTTGGGCTGTCACAGGGTTATTCATATGCAAAATGTAAGGGATAGAAACTACCATGGGAGTGTATGGCTGGACTTAAAGGTCCTCCCAGACCAATAATTTAATTAATACTTATGAACCTATGAACTCGTAGACAGGGGTATGTCACCTGAAGTCATGAATCTAGACTTCTGCCCCATTCAGTAGATTTGCATTGGTATAATTTATTGTTCAGCTCACCCTCCTTTTGTGTGTTCCCAGTCTTGGGACTTTGATGTTAATTTACTGGAAGACTTATCTCCATAAGAATGATTTATAAATTGTGGGCATTAATGTTCAAGGAGCAAAACTTGGTATTCCTTGAGGTATATTGACCCAGGGTCTTTGTTTTTTCCCAGATTAATTTTGAAGGAGTTTTAATATTCTGTTCCCATTAATGTTCCAAGCTGAGCTCAAAACTGGTCCATATGGATCAGTGTTATACCCTCATAAACAAATGAAAAATAAAAATAAAATGTCTTATTTTTTTAGAACCCCAAAACAGACCACCAAGGCTGCCATGCAGTCAGCATGTTTACCTGCAGCTTCTTTTCTTTCTTGAAGATGAAGTAATTTCATAAAACAGATCAAAGCCTGGCAGACCTCTGTATGTAAACGATTGGCCAGCTATACTGTGTCACTTTCTGTCATCAAAAAGCTGGATGGGGTTTTTATAAAGTGTAAGCGACTTGACAAGTAGAGCACTTGCCTTTGCCATGTGATTGGATTTATTTTCTAATGCTGACAATGTATTGCAGCATAAGGGGGTAATGCTCTCCTGAGATGCATTTCTTTAGACAAATCATTAAAGTTTCCCTGTTTGCCCAAGCAGGTGGTAAACTTAGGTGGATGTAAAAGATACAGTGGCATTTAGCAAAAAGGAGTAGAGTTCTTTATTGATAAAATTGCAATAAAACCAAACAAAACTTGCAGCCCCTCTGAAGTTTCATGGTACCTTGTCCAAATCTCACCTGATCAGTAGAATTAACTAGGGTCTCTGCTCAGAATAGGTCATGACTAGTGGATGTAGACCTAACACCAAAAATAAATTAAAGCAGTCAGACGACTGTTTGCAGTGGGGTCATAGCTTTTAGTCCCCTTTATAGGGGATGTTCATGCAACACAGTAGCTATGGTAAAAATGTTGATGGCCGTGTAATAGGAATGGACAGTTACTACTGCATGATTCATCATACTGCTTCTAGAAACATCACTTAACAGAAATATAAGTATGTTACAGCCCTATAAATGCAAGTACATTTATTTTTATCTCTGCCATATAAAATGGTGTTTTAAAATAACGTTCAGAAATTGACTGAACATGTAACAGATTCAGAATCTGAGGCAGCATTAACTTTTTACTGCTGATGAATCATTAAAGCTTGACTTCTGCTGTTTATTTCCCATTGATTTTTGAGGTTTGTTTTCAGTAAAACAAACAGCATCTTGTGTATATGTTTAAAGCAGCAATGCAGTGATTTCTCCCAAATGCTCATTGTATTAGGAAAGAAGAAAATATACATTTCTGGGTACTGCCTGAACTGCACATCTCAATTATTTTTTTTTCATGTTAAAGACCACATGGTGTGCAGTGCAGCATATTTCAAGGGTATAACAACTAGTTTTATTTCTAGACGAAGAAAAAGGAAGAAATTGATTTTGTTGTAAAAGGAAGGTGTAACCAGACAAATGTGGAAAAGCATAGAATCTTTGACTGTTTTAAAAAAAGGAACCATTTTTTTTTTTAATCTGATTCACTACACTATTGCAAAGGTGTAACAGGCTGGCTGGACAAAGTTTCAGGGTTGAAAATCATCTAAATGCTGTTTTTTATTCCCCCTCAGTTACCCTCATGATGATGACATTGTGTTTGAGGATTTTGCGCGTCTGAGACTGAAGGGATTGAAGGATGATGATGAAGATCATTTCTGTTAAAATCCGAGATGAAGGAATGGAAAAATAATGAATGTAGATGGAATAATGCAAAGAAGAGCAGAAGGAGGACCATGTCTGCGAATCTGCTCAGCTCAGTAGCAGATTTGAGAGTTTCTACTTGCTTCAGGACGGGCTGAAACAGATCCAGTGAACCTTTTAAGGAGGATGTTTTTTTTAACATTTCTGTCCATTGTATCTTTTTAGAATGTTTATAGACTAACACATTGAAGTTAAAGAAAACTGAGGCGGGAGGTTGGGGTTGGGGATGGGATGAAATGAAATTTCATCATAATTTTAAGATTTGTCTTGTAAAATTTATGTTTAGAGAGAAGTCAGTTTTATCCCAGTTTTACTAACACTGATCATCTGCTGTATTTTACCCTTTTGTTATTCTTTCACGCTAGCATTTTTTTTATATAACTGGCATATCGATAACACACAAACCTCTGAGGGAACAGTGTACAAAATTTGCATGTAAGACTGGAAGTCTGTGTATGGCTGTTTGTCTTTGTTCCCTTCATTTTAAATGGCAGACTCCCTGTCTGGTTATGTATCTTATAATTTGCTTCATAAATTGAAAATGTTAATTTACATTTGTGCTTGTGCTCATGCACACTTTTACATTTGCATTTTACTGTTCTGTTGTTAGAGCTGTGTACGCTGCTAGTCGGTGCTAAATTACCTCTTCACAGGCGGGCGATGAGTAGTAGACTCTTCGGGAAGTGGGAGGGGGAGTGAGAGAGACAGATTTTGATAATGTAGGGGGTGGCTTTGGTTTAAATGTGTAATATTGCATTGAAGTCCACATGATCCATGTTACAGTACAGGTGATGTAGGCTGCTAGCTCCCCTGTCTCCAGGAGTAACAGTATTAGGAATTGTAAAGGTGGCAGATCACTATTTTACTGACCTACTGAAGGCAGAATGTTTAACAGCTCAGATGTGAATGAGACTTTTACACAGTGTCCCAGGGTTCACTGCTAACTGTTAAATGTTTTTTTTCCTGTGATATTGAGCCAGAAATGTTTTAATATTTTATACCATCTCGGCAGCTGACTGGCCTGTCTGTTGCTGGGGACATGGATAAAGGATGGTGTGGGACTGCTAATGGTTGGCTGAAACAATGCTGGGGGTGGCTGTTGATACATACTGCTTTACCCACTTTTTCTAAAATGTAATGAAAACATTTTATGGAGGCACTTCCTAGACCTGCTTGGGATGGGGCAAATCCCTGCCAGCTTGGATGATAGGTACTTGGGAGTCTAGGAAATGGTGGGTACAAATCATATGTGCATTTAAATGGAGATGGCAAAGGAGGAGGATATATAGGAACTTTTTAAAAAATCCCCTCACCAGTTATGTTATAATAAAATAAAACATCAGTAGTTAATGTCTATGTTGATTATCCTTTGTTAGGTTTAATTATTTAAATTAAGAATGGTGGGCAGGAATTTACAAGAGTAAGTGATATATGGTTAATTAATCTGCATTAATGGAGTTTTGGAGGGTACCTTCATGAAAACTAACAAACACTTTGATGGACTTTGCCAACTACAGATTGTTTATGTTTAGAAATGTGTATGTTCAGTGCTTGCAGCCACCATCACATGGCTTATCTGAGTATGAGCTGAGATTAAATTTTATCCAAATTTTATGATTTTCTTTCTGATGACCACATTTGCTGAAAGCAGAGATGTGCGACTCTAGAGCCACCTTGTGTTTGTAAAATTTTCCCACCAAATTTCCTTTTTTTTTCCCTTTCTTTTTTTTCTTTCTTTATGTGCCCCCTTCTCTAATCAGTACTCTGGTTCCATTCTTTATCAGTCAAAATACTGCAGGCTGTGACCAGCATTTGAATGTTACCTTCTCCTGATCAGATTATGACATAATACAACTACAGTTGTAGCCAACATTCTGATGTGCCTTTATGAGTAGCTTTTCTCTATAATCTGAAAGGAAGTTCTTGCTGCTCTTATTAGGATTGCTGAATATAAATAATCCTTGATAAACTTTTTCTAAGGCTGCGTAGCTATGGATCGTATAGGTAGGATTTTCCCACATCTTGAGATTAGACGACACAGCTTGTGATGTATTTCCAGTCACCTTTTACTTCTGCTAGTTGCCTCATTTTTTTTAAATCAGATTTGGCTATTGCCTTAGCCTGAATAGGAATTTTGAGACCTTCTGTTAACTAACCACTGGGCATAATTGTGAGTTAATACCACCATTAAACTTTTGATGGTAGAAAATTGACGTAGTTGTAAAAAAAAAAAAAATCTTGAAGTACATAGTTCACCTGCTGTGTCATTTTGTTACTTAGATTGTCATTCAGTTGCACAAATGAAAACATGTATGCATTCTTGTTAATACTTACTTGTGATTAATTTGTTTGAATGTATCCTATGAACAAATGTATTTCGAAATCAGTAGCACTAGCCATGATGCTGCCCAAGTGTGTGTGTTTTAGACTCCATACATCATATGGGTTATGAAGATAAAGTAAAAATGATTCTGTTTACAGCATATATCCTTAACCTCTTTTGTAGCAGTTTAGCATTGGTGTATAGGATCCCAGTCAGTGGTTTGGTTGTATCCTTTTTAAATAATCTTTTGTGTCACCTAATGAAATGAGATTCTATTGAAAACACAGACAAATGTACAGTTGACTGCAGCATACTTTGGGAAGTTCTTTTACCTATATTTTGCTGTAAGGACCTCATCTGATCTGCAACTCGCTCTGTGAGTAATCAGCAATAGTCTTTGGTAATATAAAGTACAACTTTTTTTGTTATGATATTTAAGGAAGATGTGATAGAAAATTACCAAGTCCATTTTATGATTTGCAGTGGAAGAGAACAGAACATTATGGGTTCTTAGCGGTCTTAAAGTTGGTGACCAAAATGATCTTGAGAGCCGAGAAGAGGACAGTAGTTGAAGTTTTTTAATAAAGGTGCCCACAGTCATAGTTCTGAAGTGGCTTAAAATGTAATGTTTTTTTTTTTTTATGTTTAGGAGAAGCTGTTTTTTTTTTGGGTGGGGGTTGTAGTTACCTCTGATGTTTTAATGATGCCAAACTGGGATTGTTCTCAAGATGTTTCCATGAATATTTGTATATTTGGATAAGTGTGAAAATGGTAGGGGGACCTATGTCTTTAATGGACACAGGCAACCTGTAAATGGTTTATTTCTCAGGGCGCTGCTTGTAAATGTTTCATCTCCCAAGCCCCTCCTTATACTTATCACAGGTATCGGAACTTGTCAGACATTTGGGGTGCATGGCTAGGCTTAAAAATGCCCTTGTGGATGTTAGCCTAGTAAACATCTATGAACATGTGTGTGTGTGTGTGTGTGTGTGTGTGTGTGTGTGTGTGTGTGTATATATATATATATATATATATATATATATTTTTTTTTTTTTTTTTAATTTGGAATTCTGCTGCATCATGTCAGAACTCCCCAAGGCTAATCCTGTAGCGTGTGCCACAAAGGGTCTGCTAATCTAAAATAAAATTTCAGTGAATTATCCATCTTACACAACTTAGTCTGAACCCCCACAGATTGATGGGGCTTGCATACAGTTGTATGTCACTTTAGTTTTGTTGTCTGTATGGTGTCTGATTTTACTTTTTTTTTGTCAGTTTGTGAGACTCGATTTTATGGTGTATATAACCAGCAGGACATGACAAGATAAGTTACTAAGGACTGAACTGTTGCCATGTGTACAAAAGGCATTTTTAAATGATGTGACCACTTCAGAGGTTACTATAACATCATGCATATACTGGAGTGCTCATGTCACAGCTATATAACAGGTCCATTCACACACTCACCTACTGTGTTACAGATGTACAATACGTCCAGGTGTAATTTAAATAAAATGTGTTGATAGTAGTATAGAATTTGTTTAACAAGCCTTATGTCATAATTAATCCGTACTGGAATGTTTGAAAAGTTGGTAGAATAAGTCAGATCATCATTACATTCAGGAAGAAGCTAAGCAAGGTAGCTTAAAAATTATATGCCTTAGCAGAGGCATGGGTGTACCATGCAAAGTCCTCTGTGGCATGGCAACATTGATTTTTCTCTATCAGTCTTTGCATTTTTAAAAATGGTAGGATGAGTAGCTTGCTTTCTTAATAAAACAAAGTGTTTAAAAATAATCAGTTAGGAGCTTGTGAGATTACCAGATGTTTTTGTTGAGCTGTATCTGGGGTTTTCAGTCCAAGTGTCATTGTGTTCTGCCATTGCTAGCTGTGTCTCACCTTCCTTACCCAAGGCAGTTTCCTGGCCTTAAGGAATTGTAATCTTCTTGGGAAAAAAAACAATGAAAATGTAATCTAGTATTATGGAATGTAGTTTATATTTGATAATTTAGTCTGTATTTCTCAACTGTGCGTTCTTAAACGGTGTATGCCTTGAATGTTATAGCCGCGGCTGGTTTCCTACTTGTATCCCATTTTGTCAAAATACATTGTGTGGGAATAGTTGACATAAACCAGTTATTGTAGTGCTATGTATTTGAAAGCATTTGGAGTATACAGAGTCCAGGGCAAGATTTATATTTATAGGACCTTGTAGAGAGAAACTTGGAAGAAAAAAAATGTGTAATATTGCTCACTTTTAAAACGAGGGCTGCCACCTTTGGCAGAGGCAAAAACCTGATAAAAGGCTACCCACTGCCCTACCTATTTCAATAAATAAATGTATATTGCTTTTCTTTCAAAGTTAATTACCATGTTGGCAATGGTTTTAACGAAACAGTAAATACTATGCCAGATGAAACAACTAAGCAAATGTGTAAAGTTGCTGCACACGTTAAAATATTTGTAAGATTATTTTTCCTCTATTGTTTTATTGAAAATTTTAACAACAAAACATTAATATGTGATAATAGAAATATTATAAAACAAATATTCATATCTAAAAGAATTGTAAGATTATTTGTGAAGCTGGTGTATTAGTTGAAATTACTACAAATATACAGGCACTGGGTTCTGAAAATCATTTTGAGGCAGTAAGGACAGGAAGAGGAATTTACGGTATTTGCACACTGTTTCCTGCATTGTATACTTTGATTTTTCAGAATCCACAATCTGTTCATATCTGCAATATTTATGCTGAAGATAAAAAAGCATATGTAATTTACTACAGACAGCATAAAGTTTAAACTGAGAATAGATCCATTGCTTCACTTTCATAAAAAGGAACATTCACATTTTTTGTATACATCTAAGCTGCTGAAGAGAATTATTTTTATTAGTCTAAACACCTGCTAATGGGTATATTTTACATCACACAGGATGCCAGATGGATTAAAAATAAGATTGTTGTGACAAAATAATTTAAATGCAAATAGGAAATCCAAGTGAAACACTAAACATTCTGAGAAGTACACCACATGTATGCTAGCTCTGAAAATGATTCTAAATGTCTGATAAGTATGATAACCCAAACTGAATTTCCTGACGGAGACTGATTTCCTGATGGTCAGGAAAAATCCCATACAGATGGCAACCCTATTTTAAACATCTCTTTATATGCTCAGACTAGAATATGGCAGTTTTTGAACATCCCTCTCATTTTGCTTTGTTTTTTTTTTCCACCTGGAGTGGTAGCAGAGTGCCAGTAGCTTTATTCCATTCAGAGTCTGTAGTTGTCTTCTTTACCATTTTTTTTAATCCTCTGGATTGGGCTGTTTCTTTAGCTGCATATATCACATCTTTAAGCGTAATAATTAACCACAAGTTAAAGATTTTGGAGAGGTTGAAAACATGTGGTTTGCTATAGCCTTAGGTGTGCAGAATCCAGCAGCGAAGAAGTAGTGCAATGCCCTTCTGTTTATCTTTTGCAGTATTCATAACATGAGAGTTCCCCACCATAGACGACCCAGCGTTGGCCAGTATCCAAAAGTCTTCACTATTGCAGGGTGTCTGGTATGTTGCACGTAGGCTGCAATCAGATGTCCACCATAAAAATGATGTACGCGCGCACCATTCTCAGGACTTCTTTGCCACCAGATTCCAACGTACAGTCCAATTCCAAGTCATTTGTGATTCTTCTAAATTCAAATAAGTGCCCCATTGGGGAATTTTTTGACTTTTGCTACTGTCTTTAGCTAGGATTCATGCCATCCAAGATGGGCAAGTGCCAGTGTGGATGACAAATTCCACACAAGGATAGCCACCTCCAGTGCTTGTTCTGCATATGCAAAAACCACAGAAACTGCTTTGTTTGTGAGGCATTTGTCCCAAAGACTTTGAGTAGCTTATCCTCCCTAGCATTGGAGGGATCCCCGGGGCCCAAAGCTGAGTTGACTTCGAAGTGGAAGGCCAAAAAACAAAGGCCTGAACCTTCTGCTGTGCCTGTGGATACAGACGTCTCTCTTGAGGTGGAGGACAGCCCAGAGTCACACCTGGTTCACAGCCCAGATCTGTAGGCCGAGCCTGATGTCTAGGCTGCCTTGGATTCGAGCATTAGCACTGCCGCAGAGGCCGAGTAGGCGTCCTTATTGGATGCTCGAGGGAGACCCACATGATTACAGAAGGTCCTAAGGGGATTCCACAGATCTTTGTTAGGGAAGAGGTAGCTTTCCGACCTGATATAATGTAGGCCTATGTCTGGACCTCTGACCCTACATAAATCAGACCTACATGGAAAAAAAAGAGCAAAAAAACAAGCATTTGTCTCCTCCAGAAGAACCTGATAGTGATTGGCAGCAATTCACTTGGGGCCTTTTTAATGCCCTTATGTCAGGCCTCTTCCAGGCTTTACAGCCCCCCACCCAGTGTTGTCTCTCCACTTAAAAGAACTAGAGAAGAGGATACATCTGTGAAAGAGGCATCTTCAGGGGGTGAATCCATGACTTACTCTTCTTGTATCCATTTCCCCTTGGATGATGCCTCCTCTGAAGAGGAATCAATGGCACAGACTTACCAATGGAAGACCTATCCTTTGGAGAGACCCTAGCTAAGATGAGAGACCACTTTAAATGGGATAACATCAGAGTATCTGAAGTACAAAAAAGATACTATGACCTATTACAGGTGGAATCAGCTAGCCCATCAGCTATTCCTCCTATATTGTCTGCCTTTCTTGATGGTGCTGCAGAGTCTTTTGCCGTAGCAGCTGCCTCTGGATCAGTAATAAGATTTTCTTGGCTAAGACTTCAGCCCTTACCTGAGGGCATAAAATCCAAACTCATGGATGCTCCTGTGGGCAATTCTGGCTTGTTTGAACCTGCAGCTACTAACCTGTTCAAATCATTGCAGGAAAAGTGTAAGGAACTACAGGAACTGAAATATTTTTGTTTCCCCAGTACCCAAGTTCCAAAGAAATTACCCTGCTAGGCATGTATTTGTGCATAGACATTCCCATCTCACACAACCCAGAAATAAAGTGACAGGAGACCACAACAGCCTATGGCCCCACTGGCAACCCCACCATCTAAGCAGCCCTTTCCAGGTAAGCTGTCCTCTCTTTGACTTCTTTCCCCCTCATCCCACTTTCCCAGGCCCTCTCCTATCCCTGCAGTAACAAAAAGCCAGCACCCAACTGGAGATTTTGTATGTATTAACACAAAAAAACAGACAGGTTTCGGCCCAATGGCCTGTTTCAGTGTGTAACTCAGTCAGTTCAACCACCACGTTATATACAAAAACATAATGGAATAATTAATCATTAATTAAGCAATTGTAAATGTTCATTTAAGCCAGGTGAAAATAATCCCCCCAGTTTCACAATCCATGATTTTTCTTTTTTATTTAACAATTTATGCCAACCTATTTTCAAGGATCTATGTCCCATAATCTAACAATAATAATACATTTAAAAGTTACTGTCTTGTGAGAAATAGTGTATTTATATAAAGCATTGGGCAAATGTTTATTCCTGATGTTACAAAGATGTTCTGAAATACGAAATTTAAAGGGTATAGAGGTTTGGCCAACATAAAAAGCTGAACATGAACAGGCTGCAAGGTAGATAGCACAATCAGTATTGCAGTTACCAAAAACATTCGTAGAAAAAACTTTAGAAGTGTTTTTACTTAAACTGTTCGGTCTGAAAAATATATTTGCAGAAAGAACAGTGTCCACAAGGGTAACACCCCACAACTTGTGTCCCACCCAGTGTAGTCTGTGTAGAACATTCCATGGACATGAAACTTTTGTAGTAACTAAAATGGCTCCCCAAAATTTTACCTCTATGGAAAGAATAAGCATTTGTTCCCTAATAAATTGAATAATTTATCAGCCAAAAGAATATCCCAGTGCTGTTGCACTCTATCCAGAAAATGGGTATTTCTCCCATAAGTGGTGATAAACTTAATTTTATTGTCCTTCTGAGATGGATGTTTCTTATATGTGAGTAAATCATTGCTGGAAAGTTGTTGAACCTCCCTACTGGTCTGCATAACCTTGGACATAGAATATCCAAGTTCCCTAAAGTGGTTAACTAAATCTTGATCAAAATGTTTGTAATCTTCGGTGCTAGAGCAAATTCTATGTATCCTCATAAATTGTGACTTGAGGATATTGTTTTGGATGACAGCTGGAGGCGTGTAATAATGTATTTGAATGATGGGGTTTCCTGTATAGTGAGCTAGACAAAGTGCCATCAGGTTGTTTAGATATGGTTACATCCAGAAAAGAAATGGATGTAACATCATAATTAATTGTGAACCTTATACCCCATTTATTTTCATTCAAATACTGTACAAACTCCTGTAAATGTACAACGTCCAACTTCCACACCATCCAGCAGTCATCCAAAAACCTTTGCCAAATATCTATTTCCCCAAGACAAATGTTATGATTGCTGTCATATATAATAATCTGTTCAAGATAACCCATGAAAAGGTCAGCATATATGGGTGCAAAGGATGCACCCATACCTGTACCTTTCAACTGCAGATAATGTGGTGTTAAAGTAGAATACATTTTTAGATAAGACGTGCTCCACCAAACATACAAGGAAAGTATTGAAACCTAGGCTATATAAAGACATTCTATTTAGCTAATATTCCAGGGCACATAGACCCACCCAATGTGGGATACTGGTGTAAAGGGACATAACGTCCAGTGTACACATCAACCAACTAGGTTCCAGTTGGGTATCAGAGACAATATTCAAAAATTCGGTTGCCTGGGAATGCATAACTCAAGATGTCTAGGTTCTCTCAATTGTACGGAAAGGGTACTCCACAGTGTGGGATCAACTACCCTCCTTCAGGGGTATTCCTCATCCTCCCAGTGAACAACTTGCCTTTTTTTTTCAGAAGTTCTGTTGAAATTATTGAAACAAGGGACCATTCAGAATGTCCCCAAAAACCAAATAGGCAAATGATTGTATTCCAGGTTGTTCTTGGTGCCCGGGAAGTAAGGTCCACGGAGACCCATCCTCGACCTGTCACATCTCAATACCTTCCTAAAAGTACCCATTTTTTACATGGTGACCCTCTAGACTCTGTTCCCACTCATTCTACCCCAAGCCTTCATGATTAGTCTGGATATCAGAGATGCATATCTGCACATTCCCATCCTTCTCAACTATAGAAAATGTTTACGCTTCTTTGTATCGTCATGGCATTTTCAATTCTGTGCCTTGCCCTTTGGGCTTTCTACTGTATCCAGTGCCTTCAGCAAATGTCTTGCTCCCGTGATTGCTCACTGCAAGACTCCAGGGAATACACATCTTTCCATATCTGGATGAACTTATCCTTCTAGCTCCCGCCACAGAGGAGTTGGAATGTAATATTGCCTTTACCATCAATCTTCTGCAAAATCTGGGGTTCACCATAAACTTAAAAAAATCAGTTTTCACCCCTTCACAGGATCAGGTTCCTAGGATGCAGAATAGAAACAGAACTTATAAGGGTCTCTTACCCCACAAAAGGTACGGGACCTCACCTCTTACTTCAGAAATATTCTACTGGTTTACTACCTAACAGCTAGAGAGTTCTTCAGGGTCTTGGGCCTCATGGCATCCACCATTCCTATGCTTCCCTTAGTCAAATTCCACATGAGAAAATGGCAATGGCATCTAAAGTCAGTTTGGATGCAACACCAGCACCCCCCTAGAATTCTCCATTCCTCCCATCCACTATCTGAAGGAACTTCAATGGTGGATACATCAAGTGACACTCAACCCAAGACTTCCCTTACACTCTCCTGTTCCTCGTCAAGAGATCTGCACAGGCACCTCAGAGTTGGGTTGGGGAGAGATCTTTGGCCACCTGAAAGTACAGGGGACCTGGTCTCCCGCTCAGTTGAAGGAACACATCAGTATAAGAGAGATGAGGGTGCTGCTATTAGCCATGTAAACTTTCCACCCCTTATTCCAACCAGGACCTCTAAAGCTGTTCGCAGACAATATGACAGTCCTCTGGTATGTGAACAAACAGGGGGGGGGGGATCCTATGTAGTATGCAGACTGGCACTTCAAGCTTGGGAGCTGGCAGTAAAATTCCAGGTAACCCTTCAGGCAGTGTAATCCCATCTTCTCAAAACTGTATGGCAGATTACCTGAACAGGTCTCAAACACCATCCTCTGAATGGATGCTCCAAACGGATGTAGGGTGTTCCTCAAACAGACCTTTTTGCCTCACCCATAAACAGACAACTTCCAACAGTTTTGTACCAGAGAGCCCAGTCTTCTGGTCTGGAAAGTGGACCCCCTCTCTTTCTCTTGGAAGGGGATGTTTCTATATGCATTCCTTCCCCTCATACCAAAAGTCCTGTACAAAATTCAGCATGACAAACTAAAAGCCTTGCTGGTGACTCCCTTTTGGCCAAGACTGCACTGGTTTATTCTCCTCCTCCCTTTAGTTAAGAACAATTACCACTAGTTACCTCACAGAGTGGGCCTCCTCACCTAAGACAAAGGGACCCTCATCCATCCCCACTTGGAGACTCTTCAGCTGACGCTGTGGGTAACAGGGTACTAATCCCTTTTAGACACCTATTCTCTGAGGACATGCTCACAGTCCTGCATTAGGCCAGGAAACAAAGTACCAGAAAGTCATACTTGGCAAAATGGAAAAGATTTTCAATCTGGTGTCTGAAACTAAATCCAGACCCATTAACAGGGGAAACTCCCCCGGTTTTGACTGACTTCTGTGATTTGCTCAATGCTGGTTTGACTTACTCTTCAGTAAAAGTTTATATGTCAGCCATATCTGCCTTCTGCCTGCTTCTACCCCTTTAGCTAGCACATTTGAGGCAAAACAATTTCTTAAAGGAGTCCTACACATTAGGCCTCACAGAAAA
This sequence comes from Protopterus annectens, assembly GCF_019279795.1. Classification (NCBI taxonomy): domain Eukaryota; kingdom Metazoa; phylum Chordata; order Ceratodontiformes; family Protopteridae; genus Protopterus; species Protopterus annectens. The sequence continues at coordinate 567,025,264 of NC_056739.1, read as the reverse complement.
CCTGTTCCACCTCCCTGGAACTGTAACTTTGTTTTGGAGAAGCTGACTTTCCCACTCTTCAAGCCAGCTTCCTCAGCTGTGGTTCAGCACTGTTCTTGGAAAACTGTTAGCCCTAGCCTTAACTTTAGCCAGATGATTGTCTGAATTACAGCTGCAGGAAACAGCATGGTGGCCACAAACTATAAAATTACAGCTGCAGGAAATAGCATGGTGCACCGTGCCGTTTCCTGCTGCCGTAATTTTATAGTTTATTTGTGGCTCGTATATATATATATATTTTTTTGGTTGTCTGATTTACAGGCCCTTATGGTATCTCCACCCTTTCTGGCCTTCCACAAAGACAGGGTCTCCTGCGCACAAACCCCTCATTTATGCCCAAGGTAGTCAATGACCTATCTCTAAATCAGTCTATACACTTGCCCACTTTTTTTCTGTTCTCCCAAGGACACTAGTGAGAAAGGATCTTCCATACATTAGATGTCCACAGGCAACTTAGATTTTGTTTGGATAAAACCAAGGCTGTTAGAAAGTCAGATCAGCTTACCACCCCAGAAATTTGGGGAAGACTGTGTCCAAGCAGACTGTTTCCCTCTGGATTTCCAAGACTATTTTGTTCTGCTACACTCACCATGGTAAGACTCTTCATTCCCCTGTTAGGGCTCATTACACCAGGGCTGTTACCTCATCTGGAGCCTATTTCAAGGGATTGGACACTAATTCAGTTTTTGAACTTCAGTCCATACCTTCACCAAACACTATAAATTAGATGTAATTTCTAAATCTAGAGCAGGATTTGCCAGCGCCGTACTGCAGGGCTTCCTGGGAAGCGCCTCAGCTACTACCTCCTCCCTTACTTCATGAGCTTTGGTATTCTCCCTCATATTATGAATACTGCAACATATGAATAGAAGGACATAGAATAGTTGTGTAAAATCTAAAATCTTACCATAATGATAGATGTGCTTCTCTTCACTGTTGCAGTATTTCTATCTATCCCTCCTTCCCCCTGGCCTTGCTCATCCTTGGATGACTCTTACCCTACTTTCTTACGCTAGCATTCCTCCTGGGGCAGTCAGTTCTGAGGATGATGCACACATACATCACTTTTATGGCCGATGTCCGATCGCAGCCTATGTGCAATGTACCACGCACCCTACAGTAATAAGTCTTTTGTATACTGGCTGATGGGTCGCCTACTGCGGGGAACTCCCTCATGTTATGAATACTGCAACAGTGCAGAGGACAACATCTATTGTTATGGTAAGATTTTACACAACTATTCTTTCACTGTATAAACCCTAGTTAGAGAGCAGCTTGATTACTGGAGAAGTTATACAGGTCATATAAGAAAAGGGATATCAGGCTGCTGGAAGGAATTTGGAATAAATAACCAGAAAGATTAGTGAGATAGAGGGGAAGGAATATAACCAAAGACCAGAGAAACTAGAGTTCTTCCCACCTAAGACTAGAAGACATAGGTAGGTATGATGCTTGTGTATATATATATACGCACACACACACACACACACACACACACACACACACACACACACACACACACACACACACACAGTCATGTCAGGGAGATGTGAAAAAGCCGCCTTGAACAGGAATAATGGTGGGGGGTGCAGACAGCAAATTGTAAGCAAGCATTTTCTGGGAGTAGTTAGTTCCTACAGAGGGTAGTTGATACATCAAGTGGATTACCAAAATGGGTGGTGAATCCACAGAAGCATTAAAGAGGACCTGAAACAGGTGGAGAGACAAGGAAAAGGGGAGTGTAGGATGAAAAGGTTTCATGTTAGATGTATATAACTTACAGATCTGATGGGCTTTTTATTGTCTACTTCTGCTATCAACACGTGAAATAATGGAATTAGTTTAAATTCCCATCCAGTTTTGGGACAAAAAAGGATGCAGTGGGGACTGCCTGGTAGGTTTGCAGACAAAGTAATAACTGAAACCATGGTTGGAGTTGAATGCTGCAGGATGCTAAAATGTTAGGCACACTAACGTGTAGTGGTGTAATCCTCACAATGAAGGACTGTGCAGAAAATGCATTGGATATGAAAGTCTTAAACACACATTAAAAAGCTTTTTCTTGCAGTGAATTGTTGAATGATACCCCAAGGAAATTATTTAAAAATTTGCTTAATAGCTAAGCAAGCCCACTAGTCACAGCTGCTCGTTTTGCAGAGGTGCCATGGCAGTACCTTCTGGTTAAGAGGCTTGCCCAGCCTCCCACAGTCTGTGAGCGGAGATTGAGGAATTCAAACCCAATGCTGCAAGGGAAGTTGTTAGCAACTGGCTAATCTGCGCTAAATAAGGGCCTTCTGTAGCTGGGTATAAGAAACGTTTCCCCTATAATTCTGTAGTCTGTGATTGTGGGTAATTTGGGAGTGTATAAACCTTTTCATGTAGAATTTAGACTTATGGCATTTTAATCAGAGAAAGAGTAACTATAGCTAGGGATGACAGCTTTTATATAGGCTACCAGAAAGTTTTTTTTTTTTTTTTTTTAATTCATGTGTTTCTTCACAGCTCCATTCCTATCCCCATACTGCGCCCCACACACCATGTTCCCCTGTCAGCACACTGCTGCAGGACCTATATGTTGTGTTCTTACTACTACGTGCTGCATTGGGATGGAAGTCCTTTTGCTTGTCTGCGGTACTTGGGGGAGAGGGGGAGTTACTGTTTTTATTCCAGTACCAGCTGATGCCTTGTGTTTACTGTACCTGAGTAGACCATTAATTGCTTCACTCCTGTGTAGGCAGGCATAAGGTACAGCCTCAGCCATGATCAGAGTGTAGGCTGTTTAGTCACAGGGAAGGGAGTAGTGTGATAAGGGCAGGCAGGTGCCCCCTAGACTGCCCCCTATATTACTGGGTAACCTGTAGCTCCTCTTTAACTACCTTGCCTTATGTCTGTCCTTAACCCCCTCCTTACAAGGCTTGTCTTATATCTGTCTCTCACCTATCCCTTACAAGGCTTGCTTCGTATCTGTTCCTCACACATCCCTTGTAAGGCTTGCTTTATATTTGTTCTTCACACTTCCCTTATAAGGATTGCCTTGTATCTGTCACCGGCAGTTGTAAGATAAATTGTTTTTTGACCATATTGCCTTTTCAAGAAGGCTGTTTTCAGTTCTCTTCTACAGTGTTTGTAAAGCAGTATCACTTCATGGCTCTTGCATGCAGTAAATTTTATAATTCAAGTTATTTTTCTTTTTTCCTGTAACTATTTTTAAGTTGGTACCAACTTGACTTTCCTTAAGATGTTTTCAAGGATGATGGCCTCTGCCACTTATAAGACTTGTACATGTTAAGCTCTTCTGATGACCCCCCCCCCTCCCCTGGTATGGGTTTTACTACAGGCCATGCATCTTTCAATTCTTCTGATACGCATTTTTTTTATTTTGGTTTTGTATAACTACCACCAGTGTCAGGACTTCTGCTTGAATTTGTAAAAATGTCTTGAGTGGAATTGGCATTCCACATTCAGATGGTGGTAGAGTCCCCATACCCTCTCATGCAGAATTTTGTCCCCTCCACCACCTTAATATTATCATCTCCAAAATCATTGCACCTCATGGAAAGGGTTTTTTTTCCCTGCACTGACCTTGTATTGCTAGTTAGTGTTTGCACTGAATAATGGTTACTTTTGCATCTGCTTTGTGCAGCAGGTATTTCCTATCCTGTGTATGTCCTTATGATAAGGCCTTTAGAATGTCATGCAGTATTCATGTGGAACCTCATGCAGAGGGACATATAGCATTTTCTTCAGATACTGCTGCTTCCACTGCTCACTACTCCTCTTCCCACCTTTTTTAATGCTCTCTCACTGCTTGTTTATCTTTAGTTCATCAGATGAGAGTGTCTCAGGTTCCTGTCCTCATTTTGTACCATTTCTATTCCACTTGTGTAAATATTCATTGATTTTGTTTTCCTCAGGAGCATTATTTTATAATGAATTTAAGCTACTACATTTTGTTTATTATTTGAATGTAAATAGCTATAAAGATTGCTTTATGTATTTTCTTACAACAAATGTAATGTATTTCAGTGTTTCTGTATGATTTTTATATATAATTTGTTTTTGTATGCATTTTCATTGTATTTCTTATTACTGAGCCCATGGATTAGAAGGGTGGATGGCCAGTCCACCTCATTTATTAAGGTATTCCTTTGGTCTTGCAGCCTTTTTTTTTACATGTAAGTTTTGCTGTACTGTGTGCACGGCTCTGTATAAATAGTAAATTCGTAAACTTTTCCTACCAAATCTTCTGATGTTTTGCTTAAAAGACATTCTTATTCCGTAGTGGCCATATTGTCTCCATGCAGTTGGCTACACAAGGGGCTAGTTTGTATTTCTGAGAAAGTAGCTTAAGTTGTCTGATGTATGTGCATTTACTTATCAAGGATTACACCTCTGGCATATACTACCTCAGTATCTTCACGAGTATTGCTTGCTTTGTTTGACGAGTTTCCTTAAGAATTGCCATTTTCTTTAGCCATATTTTTCTTTTGCTGAGTATCTTTACTAATAATGTTTTATGATTGCACTGGTTTAGACTTACTCCTGTAGTACAACTGTTGCCACTATTTTTAGTATTTGTCTTTTGTTATACTGTGCCTGCATATAATGTAGTTTAATATACGATTTAACATTGATACCAACACCTTTTGTGTCCCTCTTATTTACCACCCTTTCCTTTGAGTAGATCACTTTTACTGTGAACGTCTGCATTCCTTTTCCATTCATAGTTCTACTGCTTCAGTAGCAGCCTACAACCACACTTTCTGATTAGTACTCCAAGCAGCTGTGGGTGCTGGATCACACATCTTGCTGAAGTCAGACTAGTCAAGCCTGTAAACCCTTTGTAATCTAATACTTTTGTTACCAGCAAAAGAAACTTACATGATCTTACTGTTTGGTTCTTTGTAGAAGTGGACTCTAGACATTTTTAGAATTTCTCTCCTTTGTTGTTCACTCCTTGTTTCCCTACAGCTGATGTCAGTCAAACTGACATGCCAATCATGACCAGCCCCTTTCTCAATCAGGATCAATGGTGCAAGACCCAGTACATTAAAAAAAAAAAAAAAGCTGAAATGCTAAGTAATGTACTCAGTTGAAATAGAAACTGCTACGATCTGTTATTTCCCAAAAGTGGTGTGTGTGTGTGTTATAAATATAAAAACATACAAGGGAGAGGGCAGATGCCCACTTTGTGTGACGTGAGATGTAGAGGCATAGGCTGGGCTCATTGACTGTGTCTGAGGTTGAAGGCAGTGAAGGTGATGGCATGAAATTTATTGCCATGTTCCCCTGCTTGGGTGGTTTGAAGGAGAGATCTGTGTAGATGTGTGCTGAAGCTATCTAATGAGCATATCTGGAGACAGGCTGGTTATAGAACCAAGCCACTACAAGTGTGCAGTCTTCTCCCTTTGCATTCTGGAATGTGATGGTAAATGTGCATATCATGGGAATGTAACATTGACCCACCCACCCACGTTCTGCCTTCTTACATTGTTAGATTGTTTTAAATTAAAATGCTGTAAGTCATAACATTTTGTACCATCCTGTATAGGCTATCCATTAGGGATTCTTGGTAGAAAGAAGAGTTCATTTGTGGAACAACAAGAAAAGCTGACATCTTGCAGTGTATTAAAATATATATTTCATCCAAATTCATGTAGGAAAACAAGGTACAAAGATAACATCCATCTTAGCTAAAGAGACCTACTAAAGGACCTGCAGGGTGAAAAAAAGAAAAATTTGCTGGTGTTAACGGTTTTCAGTGAACTACCTTGAAAAACCCAAATGTCTGCTGCTAGTAATTCTTCTAAGTGCTTCCACCTAATGGTGGATGGAAGCTCTTTTTATAATGACCCACAGATTTAAATGTTCAGAGTTCAGCATATTATATTAAGTGGACATCCCTATTTGTGACATGTAGAGAATACCTCCTAATCAAATTGTTAGTATGTGCCTTGGAGACAGATGCTAAAATCTATAATTGCTCTTCCATTTGATAATTATTCTTTACTTACATTGTCTGATCAGGCTTCTTGCATTATAGAGTGGCCAAATATTTCATTAGCTAAAATATTTAAAGCTGTTCCCTCAGTATGATTCTCACTGGAGAGAGAGAATTAAGGCAGATTTCCATAATATCTGGCAATCGATCTGTTACTGTTGTGTTCCCTAAATCCTTTATTTTACCCATGGAGGTATATAGAGAGGGACTAAACTAGCAAAACATTTTCCAACACCATTCATTTATATGTGTTAACCAGAATGTAGTTCTGATCCAAGTGGACCCTTTTCTGGCTTACTTTGGAAATTATCAGAACTGCAACCATTTAAGCCAGTGCCTTGTTTGTAACCTGATGACTACATGCAGTTTGGCGGCTGTACTGACTTGCTTTATACAAAGATTAAAAAAAACTTGGGGGGATTACGACGGAGAGCTAGTGAAAACAAAGCACTGTTTGTGAACATGGAAGTACTGGACAGTCTTTGTAACTGGACAGACTTTCACTACAGTTGCATCTGTGTCATTGCAGTTGTCTAATGGCTGCAGGTAACAGCTGACTGTTTAATTCTGAACTGTAATACTAAGAATCCAGAAAACCTTTTATAGCTGGTATAGCTTTCAGCGAGAATGTGTACCACAATGGTACAAACAGTCCTCTTCCACATAATCTAAGGTGTCTTGTCATGGGCTGGGAATGGAAAAAGGGTAGATTAAATGCTGAGAATGGAAAAAGGGTAGATTAAATGCTGGAGTTTCTGTTTGAAACTTAGTAATGCAGACACAGTTTCTTTTTTTTTGTCTGTTTGCATGGACCTGATTCCTTGTCTTTATTGAAGATTGCAGACAAAATGATGTGCTGCATTTTAGCCAGGTGTGAAAAATAGAAATTGCTCAGTGTCTGTTCATAAATTACAAATAACATTTTTTTCTTTGATTTAAGTATTGATTATATTTCATGTTCATTGAAATCACAGCTTTAAGGAAAGTGAATTTTGCATTCTTTTATTGGTACTGTAGTTGAAACTGTGGTGCCTTAATCCTCACACAGTATCACGGTAAAGTTTTTGAGTTGCCCTGTACTGGCAATAAATAAGAATGTAGCTGTTGGGTCCATCTCTGCTGTTACACATGGAACCAGTGTCAGTTTGTTATTTTAAACTTTTATTCTTAAGAAAAATGGAGAATGAAGTGGTTCTGAAATTAAAAGAAACGGAGATACTTCTAGTTGGTTGTTTTTCACTGATTAGCTCTTACCCATATTCCAAGAAAGCTTGCTTCACAATTCTGCAAATAGCATCTTTGAGGTTTAACAAAGCAAGAGCACAGCAGTTTCAGTGCATTGATGCTGTAAGCCTGAAGGGAGCTGACAGTCATTAGATTGTTTTGCCACCCATTTTCCATGTTTTTAAATAATTTGTATGCATATGGTAAATCTTTGTGTAGCTAATCATTGCCTATGGTATGTTAATGGTCATAATGAATTTTTTCAGGATTTGAAAGAGAGCTTAGGGATGGACTCAGCACCCACAACAGAATGTCAGCTGTTTAAAATAATGTCCCAGCTTTAATGCAGTTTAAGCAAAGAGACCCTGAATAATTCTTCACAGTAAAAATCAACCGCTACCTCTTGGAGGTTGAGAGAGGTAGTGTTGTACGTTATTTGCTCCATTTGCTCCACTTGCCCGTATAACCTTGGAATAGTGATGTTTCACTAAAAACTTGGTTCACCCCAAAATAGATAACTTTTTAGCTGACTAATTTTGACACAGGTAAATGTAACACACCAAAATTATTGAAAATTGGATGCAAGTTGGTCTGCTTTCCATTTAACCGTTTCAGTGAGTTTTCCTTCTTTTAGTGACTAGAGAAGACATTAACCAAGCATATCATTCATTTAACACATACATGCACCAGATATTCTCTACTGAGATTAGAACTTACTGATGAAATCAGAAAATAAGGCATAGCTGTGTAACGTGGACATAATAGGATGAACATGACTCAGAAAGCTTGGGTCTGAATTCCCAAATAGCTATTTTTGTAGCATTTGGGCTGTTTGTTGTGGAGGTTAAGGAGTGGCACAGAGCTCTTGTTTTGTTTCCTGTTTGTGATGGCCAGACTTTTTGTTTGTTATCTAAGGCTCTGTAACCTCATTCAGAGCTCTGTTATTGTGTCATCTTTCTGGCTGAGCTAACTTTTGATAACTTCATCTTAGGTCTTTAAAATGTTTTGAAAGAAAAAAGTCTGGTAGGAATGTGTGTGTACCAGAGGATGATGTATAGTGGTTTTAAGGAATTGAAAATGCTTTGGCATTTAGGAAGCCACCTGTCTAGTTTTCATCCTAGTGTGTTGCTTGAAGGAAGTTTGAATGTGGGTGTCTTTTAAGAAAGTGAAAAAATAAATATATATGATATTTATGTAATGTGTGTGATTTTTGGTCTTGTGGTTTGTTCATTGTAGTGGAATGATTTTAACTGTTTGTCATAGCAGCAATAGTCATCAGAAATATTGAAGATGCACACGTGCTGCAGAAAAATTACTTGCTTAAATTTTAAAATTTGAAATTTATAGGTTCAGATGGTACCTCAAGCTGCTGTTGAAGCTTAATGATAAACATTACAATGAGGGAAGGCTTACTAAAAGCCAGTAAAGTACAGTGGTGAAAGTTCTAGGATAGCAAAGATGGAGACTGGAGTATGAATCGCATCAAAATCAGCTTGCCTCTGAGGCCCCTAATTATTTAGTGAGCTTGCCTGATGAAGAAAATGGAACTCAAGGTTTAGACTCAGCCTTCCAGCATAACAGCCCCTCCTGATTACATTTGGCTGTCCTGTCACAGTGGTAACTACTGTTCCCATTTTATGTAGCCATATGCTGCATCCTTTTTATATTGTATGACACTTGTGTTTCTGCCTCAGGGTGTTGCCCCAGTCATGTTACCACTGCTCATGCTGTGCAGTCATCACGGAGCTACCTAGTTGTGTTACACTTCTTAGTGCTGTTATCCCTCAGGGATCTGTCTAGTTGTGTTACACTGCCCACTGCTGTTATCCCTCAGGTGTCTGTCTAGTTGTGTTACACTGCCCACTGCTGTTATCCCTCAGGTGTCTATCTAGTTGAGTTACACTGCTCAGTGCTGTTATCCCTCAGGTATATGTCTAGTTGTTACACTGCTTAGTGTTGTTATCCCACAGGGATCTACCTAGTTGTGTTACACTTCTCAGTGTTGTTATCCCTCAGGGATTAATCTGTCTAGTCCTGTGTGACCCCCATTTCAATGTCTGTCCCTCAGGGATCTGCTTAGTCTGATGTTACCTGAGTTATGTTCCATATACCCTCAGGAATCTGTCAAGCCCTGTTCTTCCTTGTTTGAGCTTTCAAACCCAGTTAGTGCCATCCTCCATCAGGGATATGTCTAATCCTTTGTTATCCCATTTCAGTTTTGTAATCCCTCAGGGATCCGTGTAGCCATGTTTCTCCCTATTGTGTAATCCAATCAGTGCCAGCTTCCATCAGGGATCTGTGTAGTCCTGTGTTATCCCATTTAAGTGTCGTAATCCCTCAGGGATCCATCTAGTCCTGCGTTATCCCATTTATGTGTTGTAATCCCTCAGGGATCCATCTAGTCCTGTGTTTACCCCTTTCTTGCTCTGTATCCCCCTTCAGTGCTTTTGTCTCTCAAGGATTTACTTGCAATCCTTTCAGTGTAGTTCTTCATTAGGGATCCATATTATCCAGTGTTGTTCTTTTCATACTGTGTAACCCTCCATGCCGATCTCCCTTAGGAGATTATCTAGTCCTGAGTTAGGCCATTTTGGTGCAGCTTTTATATCTGTCTTTTGCTTTGAAGGTATGCATATTGCTACTTTATAAGATGCCTACTCGTTATGTGAAGCAGGAATTTTTGTTTACTATGATGTTTAACTGTATTTTGGAATGAAAGCAGCTTAGTGCTGTCATGTTCAGGAAATTTGGAAAAACTATGTTCTTATCCTCACACAACTTTTAATCAAATGGCTTATTTTTCTCATTTTTATATGGCTGCAACTTTAGCCCTGTGTACTCTGTTGTACTCCAGAAAATTTGTGTAATCATGATGTAGGATGTAGCTTGTTAGCTGTTCTAGTATTTTACTAATCAAGGAAGTCTTACTGTGTACAACTGTCTTTAGAGACCGTGCATAGCCACGTTTGTTGTATGGTTTGCATGGTGGTACTTTGTGTAGGTGGGGTTTATGAGAATAAAACCAACCACTGTTGGAAGTATCTGACCTACAGATAATTTTCTTGATTTTTGGCAACAGTGGCTCCATATCCTTATGTTTTTACAGCCATGGACTTGAGGGGGATACAGTAAGCAGAACATTTATTTGTCTTTTTGCTGTATACATGTTCTGACTTTTCATTTTCCAAGAACTAAAGTCCTGCACTTTCTTATAGGTTCATAGGTGTTTACTAACCTAATGACCACAAGGGCCTTTTTAAGCCTAGCCATGTATCTCAGATTTCTGACCATTTCTGATACCCTTGATAAGTCATTATCAAACTCTGCCTTCCCCATCCTGACTAGGCTCCAGGTAACCATAAACTAAAGCTGAACATACATAATCTCAAAATGATGGGGTGTGCCCAGCCTTAAGTGGCACCAAGACATTTTTTTAAATATTGTGGTTTTAACTGTTAAATACTTTTTGAATATTTATAAATAGTCATTCCATATTTTTACATTGGATTTCTCTAAATCCTAAAGGGTTATAGGCAGTATGATCACACTGCTTTATTTCTAGTGTGCACTGTACGTTATAAGCTGTTTCACTACCCAGTGTTAGCTTATCATTTTCAGAGTAGATTTTCTATGGTCAAAGAGCAGGCTAACCACAACAGTATGAGGATGAATGCAGTCAACACTTGAGGTTGTCTGGAAAATGTATTTAGTTTGTAGTAATGTAATTGCCATTTCAAACACCAATTTGTGTTCTTTCCTTTATTTAATGTTGTATATACCTGCATTTACACACAAATCTTGAGATAACATTTTCTGAGTAAATGGCATTAGTTCTCATAATAACACTTTGTTTTGTCTGCTTGGTTGTTGTGAGCCATTGGTTTGAAATTAGAAGGACAAGGACTTAGGGTGCATTTCTTGGCTAGCATGTTTCTGCTCCTTGAGTATGTAAGATTACCTCACTACCTAGTCTGTGCGTCTGGGTTCAGTATGTTGTGCTGTCTTCAGGTAAATTGGGTAACATACATCTCAGTCTTTTTAAATTGTGGTGTAGATTTTAGAATTATGTTGTCTTATTGGTTTGGACATGTACTGAGTAAGTGTTGTGGTAACCTGCTGCTGAGAGCTGCCATTATGAAACAGTTTAAATATGAATGATATCCATGCTTGCTGCATAATCTCCCAAAGGCATGTTGGGGTTTGATTTGCTAGAATAATGTACCCAGTTGTTTGGTCCTGATTTAGTTCTGCTTCATGACTGCAGCATGTGAGCTTTTTATACATCCTCCCACTATTTTACATATTCTTGAGCTTTACTTCTTTCTGTGACTACGGATTTAAATGGGGAATCTCATTGCACTGTCCTTAAGATGCATCATTTGGCAAAGAATGTAAAATTAAATCTAATAAAGTTAATTTTGGCTACCTCTGCAATGAAGAAGCATATTACAATGTGTGGATGAGGTCAGATTTCTGTAATCCTATAAGTTTAGACAGATGCTTTTTAAGAATTATGACATTTTTTGAAAGATATGCTCCAAGAATTTGACTGCAAATTTGTATGCTTAAGTTGAAGTCTTGTTATCTCTCATCTGCATACTATTTATTGTCATGTTAGTGACTTAGGTTATTTGTACTCATGGGTCAACCCTATAAAGGGACCTTTTGGCTTGGTAGGCATGGTTGAATAACAAAATAAAGTAAAATTTGGAACATTTGTTAGAAATGGTAAAAAAAAAAAAAAAAAAAAGCCAAACACAAGGGCTATTTCAGAAAGCATCTCGGCCCGAGATTTTAGTCTTAAGATTTTATTCTATACCATGGTTTCTTTTTTGTTCCAGTGAGCAATGACATTTCCTTTAAACTCTAAACAAGTTGTGGCTGGTGTTGTATCCAGAGGGAAAAGTAAGAAAGAAAAAAACTAATTTTGAACACGTTAACAATAGTAAAAGAGGGAAATTGGGAGTTCAAGAATTAAAATATACAGTTTGAAAAAATGTTCATCAGGAAAAGCAGACTTTGGAAAAGAATAACAGAAGAGGAAGAAAGTGTAGTCTTCAAATGGTTTTGCTTATTTAAATGACTATATCTAGAAGAAGAGAAAAATGGGAGAAATGGATGGGTTGTCTGAGAAATCTTACTAGAGAATGACTAATAGTACAGAAGATCAAGATGTTTCAAGGGGTATTGTACATTTTGGGACTGAGTCTTTGAGCTTCAGCCTCTCTGTTCCATATCCCATTGCTAGATAACCCTGGTGGGACGGAGAATCAAAATGGAAAGCCAGGGTAGCTACAGGGAAGAGAGTGGTCAACAATTTTTCAAAAATGCATCTTTAAGCATTCTTCCTTGCAGATGGACCTGTAGTAGAGATGAATACCACAACATCGGCCATTTATGTCCCAATCAACTCGTATAGTGCTACTGAAACAAGTAACAGTATTGTAGTCACTTTTGGCATTGCAGTGGAAAGTAATTTATTACACTGTACAGCTTTACATTTGAGTAAGGAATGGCTGAAGTGTTAGGTAATCTAAATGCATTCAGTGATGCCTTGTGATGAAAATATTTTTACAAATGTATGCCATAAAGGAAATTGTTCTTTAAACAGATTTTATTGGAAGCGTTAAGATCCCATGTTGTCTTTTGTCTGTAGTCTTTGCCACAGTACTAGTAATAGTTTGGATAGTTTGCCATCATACTACTATTACAGCAACATTCTTTCCAACGTGTCAAGACACTTGGGGAGCAACCTGCATGAATTTTGCCACTAAGGACATCTCTGGTAAAATGGCTCCCTTTTCTGTGCATTCATCAGTTCTACTTCATGCCTGTGTCAGATCAGTAATCACTTCTTTACGCCCCCTCAACAAGTTCTATAGTATCTTGCTGAAAGTCATTTCCTTGCTGTTGATGTCTGTGTAATAAAGTTAATCATGTATTTTTTTAATGAAAATTGGTCACATTCTGGCCATATGTGTGCCTTATGGTAGGAAGATACTCCTGATGTCTTAGGCTTAAAGTTTGTACGCGGTCTGTAGTTGGATCGCAAGTTGATCACCGTGACATTTATGACACCTTTAATAAGAAAGTGTTTGGTTATTGGGACAAGAGCCCTCAAATTGATGTCAGACCCCAGTTGTTTGTAGTGTTGGATCCCCTGAGGGGTAAGCAGCTATTAAAAGATAAAAATACTGTGGTTAAGGATGATCCTGGTAAGGCCAGTCATAAATGTAAAATGCAGAAGCTGATGATGAACCTGAGCACAGCAGGTAAAAACTCAAAATTGGTGCTTATCATAGAGGGACAGATGTCACTGACATTGTATCCAGCTTGAGTATCATCTCTGGTGTACACCTGATTGAGAACGCTTGGTTTCTACTGTCACCACAAATCTTCTATGGCAGATACAGAATCAGAAGTTGCTGGAGGGTGCCTGCTACCATTACTGTGTAAGAAAGCACTATTTAGTTTTTAGTAGTGCCAACTCCTGCTTCACTTCTGCTACCTGTAGCTTTTTTAACTAATGACATCACATCGGTTACCTTTAGCTTTTTTAACTAGTGACATCACGTCTGCTACCTGACAATGCCGCAGCAAATGTGTCCTTGTGAGCACCAGCTAAACACTCATGGCATCATGCCAGGCTCAGGATGCAGCCATTCCTTAAGGAAATTAGGCTTAAGGATGCTTTTCTAAATTAAATATTTTTATTTGCAAAGTCCCTCAAGCTTTTTCCAAAGGAAGCGGAGGAAAAAAGTGTAAATCATATCCATTCCAAAAGATGTTTTTAGCTCCTGCACAGTCATTCATTAGAATTTATTGAATCCTGAAACAGCTACTACTTCCGTCAACCCCCCCCCCTTTCAAGCAGTAGGGAAGTCAAAATAAGCCTTTCAGGAATAGAGGAAGTACAGTACCAGTGTCCAAAAATCAATCCTAGGGTTTACAGGCTGTACATTCCCATAAGTGAGAGAACACCTCAACCTCGTAGGAGGAAGCCTTGTTTACCTGTGTACCAAGCCATTTATGGGAAAGGTCCGACATCTATGTAGAATGTAGCGTTAGATATTTCTCTAGAGAATGTTTCTGTTGTTCACTCCCTAGACCAACCCCCTGGATCTGTCCAAGTCAGTTGCAGTTAATTCAAAATTTGGTCCTCTGACTATTCCAAAAAAAAAAAAAAAAAAAAAAAAAAAGGAGCACCAAACACAGAGAGGAAAGAGGTGCAATTGTAGTTCTTGTTACCCAAAAATGCACTTTGTGAATACCCATATTGGACCTTAAAACCCTAATAAACTTTGCAAGAAGATATAATATAGCTACTTTCCAGAGCCTCCTAACACTCTCTGAGAAGGCCTGAGATGGCAAGTCTGTACATGGGAGATGCTTGTTGGCATATACCTATATTTAAGACATTAGGTAGAAACAATGCAAACATTATCATATCTCTTCTTGTATTTGGCCTTTTCTACGTCCAAAAGCTTTCAGCACCTCATTGTAATGGGAATCCACATTTCTCAAAACTAGGGCATACCTCTGCCTCTCACTTCTTGCAGTAATTGAGCTGGTGTACACTGAACCTGCACTTCTTGAGGTTTGCTTTGCATTAGGGAAATCCTACCTTACCACTTCATGGCAGCAGGTACTCGTAAGAGTAATTCTAGATTCCAGCACCAAACCATTTACCTTTCATAAGGAAAGGTCAACAGTTTGATGGGTAGGTGACTTCTTCCTCTTTGTACTGAGATTCAGAAGATTTTGTGGTTTGTACATTGCTCTTTCCTATGGTAATAGGCATCAAGTTTCACTCGAGCAAAATACAGTGGAATGTCCCAAATCTTTGGATGCATTTGAGGGAGTCAGTAGAGGACCATCTCCCTCATTCCATTCACTGAAAAAACAGTAATTGTAGTGGATCAGCATGGCTCAGCTTAACACACGCAAGCCCTTTTTATCCCCATCTTCATGAAATGTCCATTCAGACATAGGATGGGAGGGTTTGCTTTAAACAAACCCAGGTTTGAGGCTTGTGCACATCCACCCCCCACCCCCTGTAACCTGGGGTAGATTATAAATTTAAAGGGACCAAGAACAGCATTCTAGGTCATCAAAGAGTTGGTGGAAAAATTACAACCATGTTATTAGAACAGATATCACTATGTTAGATACATCAACAGATCGTGGGGGGGGGGGGTAAGTAGCCATGTAGCTCTGAGATGTAACATTCCTATGGAGGTGATCCTGCAGGTGGCTTTCTTACCTCGGACCCAGCTGATGCAGGTGGTTCTTTCCGCCATGTTAATAGACATGTGCAGTGGATGGTTAGACAAAAGAACCTTGTCAAAAATCAAAAGCTTGTGGGATCAACCACTAATAGAAATGGTTTTCCAGGATAGCTTCCACATGTGGGACTTGTTTTCTTGTTATCAGAATGACTTGGCAAAGGACTGGGAAAGAGGGTTTGCATGGCAGAAGAGTAGAGAGAGAGACTGTAATTGTTCCGTCTCTTTTTTTAGACTAGACAGTTTTCACTCCTAAAAGCAGATTGTTGTGAGAACCCCTTTGTCTGTCAGTATATACCTTCATGCTGTGTCAGCGAGGAACTCAGTTTTGTCAAATAAATTTCACCCCCTCCCACCTATTTGAATAAGCACACCAGGCAAAGGCCCTGTTTTTGAGGCACCCTTTTTCTTTTTTACCAGTCATCAATGTTCAAGGTGCCTCTGAACTACAAGCTCTAAACAGCCGTCCTTAAGCCAACCCATCCCTTACGCCTGATGTAGTAGCATCAGTGTTTAAATGGATCATTCAGTTCCTTGTGTAAGTTGTTGAGCATGGAAACAAAGGCATAATAATTTTGCATACTTTAGATGTTGACAGAATGCTGAGGTACTTGCATCTTCGAGGGAAGAAGGCAAAGTTTTCTGGTCACTAAAACGTATCCATGTAATTTGTTGGCTGTACAATGTGCCAAGTCTGGGAAGATACTCCCTGGGTATATCGAAGTCCACTCCATCAGGGTAGCTTCTGAAACAGCAGCCTTTTTCAAGAACATGTATACCCTGAACACTTGCTAAGAAGCTACATACACTACAAAGCCATGTATTCAGCAAATGTTACAAACCACAATGCCACTGTTGGATCAATGATGGATTTGGTATAGCAATCTCTAGGACATGCTAAAGGCTTCCCTCTCTCAAGGTTCATAACTGCTTTGCACTCTACCCCTACTTTATTACTGCATCAAAGGCCATATTCACAAAAGATGCACATTATCTTTGAACTGCAGGCTCTTAATGCAGTAGCCTCTTCTTCCTTTTTTGTCCTGACAATCTGCTTGTTTATAATACTTTATGAAGAACCCTTGTCCTATAAAGTAGGTTACAGATCCACATGGGAGACATCTTGGCTTTTTTGTGTTGTGAAAAGATGATTTGGGAAATCCTCTCAAAGGAGTGGTTAAGAGGTTCTGTCTTAGAGTTTTGACTTCTACATGCCTTCATGTTTTTCTTACATTTCTACCACTGCAGCATCAGTGATTTGCTACCTGTGGCTTCTTTTGACTGGAGATTAGCATAAGCATTCCGTTGGGTCTTGCAGTCAGAAAAGCAGGAGCATAGACTGGAAAGAGAGACTGCTGTACCTGTGGATACCTCTAATAGCCCCAGGAGAGAGATGTTTTGTTGTCTTATGCGAAGTGGTATGTTACTGTTTTGGAAAAAATCTGTCAGGAGTGGCAATAAGTCTGGCCAAACCACTAATAAATAATGAAATGCAACTATGGATCACATGCTAAACTGAAATTTTCACTCATTCAGACTTCATGGTTATTTGATATATTTGATTAAGGAAACCTATAGTGTCCAGCTTAGAGAGACAGTGGAAGGAGAACTTCTAACATTTTTTAGCAGTTTGATTTTGAATTGTGTTCATTTACCCAGAAACAGAGTTTTGCAAGGCTGAGAGAGACCCCAAAGTGGATCTCTTCACCTGTGGACAGGAAGGTGTGCCATTGTCTTATAGGA
The DNA here is from genome assembly GCF_019279795.1 of Protopterus annectens. NCBI lineage: Eukaryota > Metazoa > Chordata > Ceratodontiformes > Protopteridae > Protopterus > Protopterus annectens. The sequence continues at coordinate 567,007,972 of NC_056739.1, read as the reverse complement.
TAGCCTTATGGATGTTTTAGATTGTTGGCATGAGGCAGACACTTTTTCCTTGGGCTGATGTGATATTGTCACACTGTGTCATTTTGATGTCCATTATTCCAAGCAGTTTGTATCTTTAGTTGAGCAGGATGACCCCTTGTGCTGTCCTGCAGAACATGACAGTAAGACTCTACCTCATTGTATTACTGCTTGCTGGGGATTCAGATAGTGGTCCCAGTATTTCACACAGGGAGGTGCCATTACCGCATGATGCCTCTGATACACATGGTGTGTCTGACTCTGTCCAGTACATTATGAGGCACCAAGAAGAGGAAGAGCAGCTGGACCATTGGATTATGTAACGGTCACTTTTCACAAAAGCCTGCTTTTACTGCACATTATACAGATGACCAGTGTCCAAGGGATGATTGGAGTGAGACATATTTCCTAGATTTTCCTTAATTTGACTGTCAGGACAAGGAAGAGGCATGTAGATGGGAGGCAAAGGGCCTACTTGAACTTCAACCCCTTCCTACATATATTGGTCACACTGTACTTTACTTGACAGTGCAGTATTAAAAAAGAGCCTGTGCTCTGTCCTCACTTCACATCTGAAGTAAGATGAAAGAAAGGGTCCTTTTACTGGGGCATGTGAGTAGAGAAGGTTCAAAAGTGACACAAAAATAGACCCAGAAAAGTAGTAATGAGAAGTAAAGTTGTCTGGTCAGGTGCTTTGAAGTCTGAGATAAGGCACTTTGTATTATGGATTGTTTTCAAAGACTGTTGCCCTTTAAGTTGTTGGGTATCCAGGAGAATAGGAAGAAAAAGGGAGAGAGATGGTCATAGTTAAACCACAATTTAACTTGTACCAAGGATCTAACCTGAATTAAGGGGCTTGGATGTGGAGATGATAGCTTCATGCATTTAAGAATGTCATTATGGATATGTGAGCTAACTTGTATCCACAATACATGAGCTTGGGATTGAGGTTTCTTGAAATGGTCATGTTATATCATCCACTTTAACTCCAGACATTTCTGGTGAACTTAGAAAATATTTAATCCACGTGGACTCCTTTTGGTGTATGACATGGAATTTGATGGCATACATTAATATACCCATAGATACACAAATCTACTTTAGCAGATCGAATTAACAGAGACTGAAATTTATGTAACCAAGATGAGAAGAATGTGCAGGAATTTGTAATTTTTTTTTTGTTTTTGCAGGGGGGCAAGCACCCCTGTGCTGCACACCCTTGCAAATTATATATACCAACTCTGACATTGTACTACAGTGAGGAAAATGGTAGATTTCCCAGTTATCACTGTACCATGATCTGCATTCAGCATATTTATGCAGTGCAATGTTCTAAGTTCCGATCTTGTGCACTGTCACTGTTTTAAACTTTAGTTCTCGTCTCTGTTATGTAAATTTCAGTTTTCTGTTAATTTGATCTGCTAAAGTAGATCCAGATACACATATGCATGCGTTTGATCTTTACATGTGTATAGCAATATATTTAACAGCAGTGGGCAGAGTTGCTAAATGCAATTTATTGCAAATGAGAACTATTCCTTTATGACATAGTTAACACTTTATTAAGGCGTAGTACCAGTGGAGTTTGAGAACCCAGACTAATACTGCATCCAGCAGTAAACCCCCTCTACTGTCCAGGATTGTGGCAGAAATGTAGCAGTGCCATGACTCATGATAGGGTGAAAAACCCATGGCTGGAGGAGTATCTTTAGGAGGACAGATTTCTCTATAAAGTCAGTAATGCTCTCATTTTACTGAAGAGAACCGGTAAATGTTAGGAGGAATACATAAAAAACCCATCAGAAGGGTCTGTGGCACAGGGTGCAAAGGATGTGGCCGGAGCCTAGATGACATGGGATGTTCTCATTGAAGACCAGATGAAACAAACATGAAGTTATACCAGTACAAATAGTGTAGTGATATCATAAAGATGTGAAGTGGTCTTTGAGTAGGAAAGGCGCAGAGGGTTTGAAGGAGGGCAGAGGCAGCATATTGAAGGGATCAATGACTCCTTGAATCTTTAAAAGCACTTCTTATTGTGACTCCATGCAGTGAACTTGAGCAGTGGGTCATGGAGAGTTAATTAATAGACATAATAAAAGATTGCATAGGACAGGGGGAGAAAAGGTGAAGGGGGCATAATGTTAAAGGCAAGCTTCTGTCCTACCATCAAGTAAAGGGCAGCACCCTCAGTTTGCGTCTCACCAGTAATGTCGGGTGGTGTTTGGCAACCATTACATGTGTAATTGACCCAGGACGTCTGCCTACATGGATGGCAGCATGTAACTGGCACTGAGTCTGGACCTCAAGTACCCCACTGAATAGCCATAAGGACACACATGCAGCTGCTTGACATCTAGATCTGTAAGAGAGTATTGTTTGGATTGTGCATGTTACATTAGTCCTGTCTTTTCTGGCCAACTCTTTTGAGATCTGTCTCCTCTCCTTTTCTTACTTTGCAGACCTGGTAAGAAAGGAATAAAAGGTTGACAGAGACTTTGTTTAAGGCTAGCCCAGTCAGGATACTGACATTAGAGACCATGTGTGATTTTCTTTAAACCAGCTTGCTGTTCCTTTGAAGTTATGTAAGGAAATACATTCTGCATTGAGCTGCTTGTCTTTAGCACTGAGGTGGAACAATTAAAAGGTATCTGTGTCCATGAGAGGTAGCATTCAACAGCAGTGTCAGAGTATGAAATAACTTTATTATTAGACTTCTGAGAGCTAGACTTAGCTACTGGTACTTTTGTAGGAGGTAAGGCGCACAACAAAACACTGCATTGATCTTGATTGTGAAACATAGGTGGACACTTAGACTACAGGAGGACCCAAACAGAAAAGAGGTCTAGCATTAAACTTTTGTACCAAAACATAGGGTGCTCACATACACCCACTTACTCTTCCTGTGGTTTGATAATCTTGGATAACCAGAAGTAGAAGGCCAATATTAACTATTATCTACAAGTTGCTCATGTTCACCTTTTCGTATTGAAGCCCACAGTTTCAGCCCCATACTACTAAGATTTATGCAAAATGCTCTTGCAAAGTTTTATTATTTACTGCACTGATTCAAGGCACAGTGAATGGTGAAAATGTAATTTTAAGAAAGATCTTGTAAAATGTAGTACTGAATGCTTATATGAAATGCCATAATGTTTCTAAATGAATACCAACTGCTAGCAGCTGTGAGTGTCTGACTGTCTCCATTTTGCTTTTATAAATTGTTGTTTAATTGAGTTTATTTATTTGTAAATGAACAGATTGTTTGATTGTACTAAGTACAAGCTATGTTCCCTTACAGGGGTTGCTAGAAATTCATGGTTTCATTTTTACTTTTATTTTTTTAGTATCTTTCTGTGGGTTTCCATCATATACTCCAAAAAGTGAGACTTTTTAACAAATTTGCAGAATTATTGTCATTAACAAAGTGTATACTTTACATTGTCCTGTTTTTGTATGTTTTGTGGATATATTTTTGGTATATGTGATTGAATGTACTTAACGGGTACCATTACAGAATTTATTATTTTTTCGAAGCAAATATTGGCAAACAAAATAAAAGAAAATAACTCATGTCTTTAGTGTTTTTATTTCTGCACATATTCAGGCTACAGAAAGCCTCTCAGAGTAAAAAAAAATCCAGAATGAATCCAGTTCATGTTTTTTTATGATTTGAGGAGTTTTTTTCTAATTTGCTAATTATATTAAATGACACTTGTTTTAGGATTTTCTTCCTGACATATGAAGTGTATGATTAATCTCATACTGTCCTCCCCTGCCTGCAAGAGCAGATTGTATGGTCCAACACCCTAATAAACATAAGAGAAATTGTATTACCTTTTGTTCTTAACAGACCTACTATGTGCTATATAGGTGTGCAGTAATGTGGAACTTGGCATACACCTATAATAGCACCTGTTCTCTAGAGCTCTTTTTAAATGTTTTCCCATTTTTCTGGTTGTGTAGCTGTACAGTAGGACCAGAACATCCGTCTAATAGTCTCTGATCTCTGGACATGCACTCCTCTGAGGCAGACTTGTATGTGAGCATTTGATAAGACGTGGTCTGACTTTGCTAACAAGTAGGATTATATGCTTCAGGCCTTAGAAGTCCACTTAGCACTCAAATTTTTCTGGCTGCTAGCCCCCTCCCCAGCTCCTGACATGTTCCTCGTTATTTAGCTAACCAGTTCTTTGCTGTCCAATTACAGTTCTATCTCAGAAAGATTCATGCAGATATCAGTGTGGTTATTATTTTGTCAGTAGTTTTTTTTTTTTTCCAAATTTTTTAGACTATTGGATACCGTTGTACAGAATTCTGTTATCCTTGTCTTTTTTTGTATTCTCTTCTTTCTTTTAAACATCTATAATCTTAGTACACCCCTCCCCCTGTGTACAGGCCTACTGCATCTCCCTTTCACTCAACACATCATAGCTGCTGTCCAGGCTGTGTATCTGCTGCAGGGTCATGTAGTCTGCTGACAGGCACCGTCGGTGTGTTTGCTGGTGTAAAGTGGCACAACACATTTCACAGCTCCATTTGTGAAGGTTTTAACAGGGCAGTGCATAAGAGGTGCTGAGGTGCATTAACCCCCTAATGACATAAATCCTTATTTGTAAGGAGGCCTGACTGCGTAGACTTAAAAGACTGCCTCTTGATGTCCATTTACCCTAAACCCCATGACTGTCTGGTAAAAGGATTCAAGGTCAAACTTTGCAAGCAGGTTTCCTTAAAAAAACTTCATTAATTTTAGTCATGGCTACCCAGTCCTCTTTGCTAGGTATGAAAACGAACCAGTCTTTGGCATCAGCCTCAGTATTGAAACTGGAGTCATAGCGGTGAACCACAGAAACCAACAAACTACTTCCGAACAGAGTACTTTATTAGATAAGTGCTTTAATTCATAAGAACAGAGTCAGCAGTACTTCAGCAAATGGATTCCAAGGAAGTCCAAGTACCTCAGGTGCAGCTAAAGACTACTGTGCTGATCAAGGCTTCTTTAAAGAGTCCAGATCATACACAGCCTCCAAAGACAACTTTGTCTCAGACCTTCATGGTTCCAAAAGTAGATTATCAAAAGATTGCTTAAACAGTGTATGGGAGAGAAAGGCACCAACTGCAGAGGTCCAGCTTTTATATCTTTCTGCCAAGGGATTTTACGTTATATTTTGTGATTTTCTTCAATACATGCCTTGGGTCTGCAGTCCCAAACACACAGCACTACAACCCACACATTGAGGCTACTGGTGCAGAAGCTAGCACCACTAGTGGTGACCTTATGGTCAACATTGTGTGAAACAATGGCCAGTACCATTGCTGCTTCAGACTCTGAACTTGATGTTGACTGACCTGGCAGCACTGCTGGCACTGATGCAGTAGGTAGGACCACATCTGCAGTGTCCATTCCTAATGCTCACATTGCCAGTTTGCCTGAAATCAGTGCCTCCAGCAGTAATACTGGAGTAGACAGTAGTCTGTTCAGACTGAGTATGATCGTGGCATTGATGAGACATTATGTTCCACACAGGTGGTGTTACAGCCTCACATCTGTGCAGATGATGCCAATGCACTCTGTGCCTGCGTCACCTATGCAATCCATATCACACTAACATTATGCATACCAAAACAGGCATGATTATGTTTGGTGGACATACTGAAGTTTCTAGGGGCATGCCACAAACATCCAGTAAACACATACTGCAGCCCTGCCTCTCACAGCAAGCTAGAAACACATCATCATCCAAGTCATGAGAACTGTTCCCCCAAAATCCTCCATATCCATGCTGGTGGACATCTTGAAGGATGTCAGCAGGGTGGCTTGAACATCTCCAACACAGCTGTCCTAGTGTGTAGAAAGGATGATGGATTATTTTTCTCCACTTAATGACTGGATTTCCTGGCAAGCCAAAATCCTATTGCTTCAGCTGCAGCCCACAGAGAGCTCTGACCCCCCCCCCCACCAAAAAAAAATAGCTGCCTTTCTGCTAGACATGATCAGAGATGATTGATGAATGTGATTGTGCATCTCTCAAATCTTTTTTCCTGTCTTTCCAGACATGAAATGTTTAACGCACCTGGTTTGTTTCCGGTGAGAAGTGAACTAGGTGGCAAATTGCATGTGGTGCAGGAGTTGTTGGATGGTAAAAGAAACTTGGAGCCCAGACCACAGTATCCATGAATTTCATAAACCACGTGGCTATTATCATTTACTAACACAGTGGAGGGTCTAATTAGAGTCATGGTAGTAGGCATGGGAGTTTGACAGCATGCCTTGCTCTGGATGAGTTTGAGGAGGACAGTAAGGGTAGTCTTAATAGAGTCCCCGTTTTCAGGACCTCACGTGTTCATTAACAATGTCAGCAAGCATCTAAAGGACAGGTAGGAATGAATAAAAACCCTCCCAAGTGTAGAAGTTAAATTTCAGCCTTCCCTGAGGTCATTTAATAAGATGTTGAGGGAGCTGGTGCACAGGCTTGTTTGAGCAGAGGCTACAACCCAGTTACCTGGAAAGGATGTTTTTCCAAAATGTCTGCAGACTAGACAAAAATGTTTCTTTCAGTCTCTGGGAATTTATATTCAGCCGCAGGGTGGACAGTAGTAATTTTGGCGCATTCTCAAACTGTTCCCTTTAGGTAGTTGTGGTTGACTGCCTCTTCACACAGATCAGTGCATGAAGATCACATGAGACAGTGGACAAGGAACATGTCCAAAGGTTGCACAGTGCCATTTATAAGCATGCTTGCACCACCAACTGGATGTCTCACCCTGTCAGAGAAAGGTGGCATGACAAGCGGGTATATATCTTGTAAAAAGACCCATTCGAGATGTCCCACCAGAGCATTGAGGCCAATTTTACTACTCCATTCTTAGTGCTAAAGAAGTCAAAGGACCTTAAACACATCCTAAATCCAAGTGGCCAACATCACCACATAGTAAAATAAAACTTGAAATGGCCTTGGTGCAAATAGCAGTGCCTTGACTATTGTGAGGAAACTGGTTGTGCCCTTTGTACCTCCAGGACAGCTATATACATATCAAAATGATCAAGGAGGTGGGATCCAGCCACTAACCATTCACAAGTCTACTATTTAGCCTCACTGTAGTCTTCAAGGTGTAAAGAATATACAGTAATGTTACTAGCATCCCACCAGTGGTTACTATGTACCAACATTTCTCCATACCTTGATGATTGTCTCCTTGCTACCAGCACTCAGGAACAACTCACACAACATTATTGGTATCTTATGTTCAGCCACCTGGACATTATTTCTAACTTTCCCATATCCAAACTTCATCCTACGGAATTCATCATCTTTTTCGGATTTATGTGGACACCAAAGCCAGCAAGGGTAACCATTTGAAAAGTCGGGACCCACTAGAGTGAGTCCTGAAACGTGGAGACTGAGTGTGGGGTGTGTGTGTGTGTGTGTGTGTGGGGGGGGGCTATAAAAAGAAGCTTTAAGAAAGAGACATTTTCGAAATTCACTGTTCTTCGGGTTTTTGTACCGCGGTGGTGGTGCTGCGATAATGTTGTCACCTCACAGTAAGATGCTGTTCGGTTCGATTCTCAGCTAGAGCGTCTTCTGTGTGGAGAAATGCGTGAATGGGCGTACCTTCGTTGAAGGTTTTGCATCAGGGCTGGTAACTCGGCACGTAAAAATCAACTACCAATCATTAGCGGACCGGAGTTCCGCTGTGGCGACCCCTAACCAGGAAAAGCCAAAAGACACAACAACTGTTCTTCGGGTTTTTAAGTCTCTTGTCTTGTCAGCACTCAGCATTTCAAGTGCAACATTTCAATAGAGAGCCCCTGCAAGGCCTTCTTACCAGCTTTCAACACCATCCCCCACTCTGGAATTATAGACAAACTCACTAAACTAGGTATAAATCCCTATGTCATAAGATGGGTTGCCAGCTGGCTCACTGACCAAACCCACACTGTGAAAGTAGCAGACTCTAAATCCATCTTCGGACCAGTGACAAGTGGAGTACCACAGGGTTCAGTCCTAGGTCCTCTCCTGTTTGGTATCTACTTCTCTGAAGTGCAGGCCAACACAGAAGGTCTTTGGCTAACAAAGTTCACAGATGACTGCAAACTAGGAGCCATAATCAAATCTCCTAACGATGTGTGGACATCCTACAAAAGGGCCTCACTGAGACAGATGCCTGGTATCAAAGCCATGGCCTTAAGCTCAATGCCAAAAAGTGCATTCTTATCCCTTATGGTAAAAACTCTGTACCCATGAACTACCACATAGGCGGTAGTCTACTTAACACCAAAAGTGTGATAAGAGATCTTGGGACACAGGTGGACAGTAGTCTCTCCTTTGATAATCACATCACCACAGTAGTCAAGAAATCCTATGTGGCACACCTCATCACAAAAGGTTTCTCATCCAGGAAAAAAGAGGTCATTGTTCCCCTCTACTCATTAGACCCATTATAGAGTACAACACCCCTTTTGGTATGTACCTCACAAGACATCTACAACTACTGGAAAGGCCATAGAAATACCTCACAAAGAGGATTACCAGCCTCAAACAGATGCCCTATGCAGACAGTCTAAAAAAAACTCCAGCTTTACTCTGTCGCATATTGCCTACTCAGAGGCGATCTCTGCCTAACATACAAAGCTATGTCAAACCCAGAGCTGTTGGACATGCTCCACGTAAAGAAATCCCAATCCCTCCGAGATACATGCTGTAGGGACCTAAACCTTGTCACCACAATAAACAGAACATGCTGAAGGGATAGATTCCTGTCTCAGAGACTTCCCATACTCTGGAACAAACTACCTATCTATATCAAACAAAGCTCCTCATTAGCATTCTTCAAGAAAAATCTTGATGATTGGATGGGAGATGGGAAATTCACCCCGGGGATCACTTCTGTGGCTCTGCTTGACGGGCACAGGAAAATAATTTTCTTGGGTGGCAAAAGCCAGGGTACTGTTTGGCTAGGCTTATATAGGCCCTAGGGCCAATAGCCTAGTACCTACCTATGAACCTATAAGATGGCCAGCAATACAGTAGTTTGCCATGATACATCTGTCAAATCTAGAAAATGGCACTGCAAAAGCAATCCTGTGTGTTGTGTGGTACATTGCAGCTGTCATCCATATGGTATCACACCCCTATTACACACAGGGTTCCTGTAGATGGGATATCTTGTTCCAGTGAAAAAAATATGACCAGCATACTACTCATCATCACATCACCTCCAGCAATGGCTGCAAGTACCTAACTTAACCAGAGGGACCTGTTCCAGATTCCATACCTTGTCCAGGTGGTTACTGGTTACCACAGTATGCGTCCTTCAGTGTGGGGCATTTCCAGGCCAAGACAGCACAATGCTCTTGTTCCTCTCAGAAGTCTGAAATGCACATCATTGTGCTGGAGTACAAAATGATCCAACTTGCATTTCAAGCCTTCCATGACCACTTACTGCCTAGGACAGTGGTCATCTACATGAAAAACATGGCAGTTGTCTTAGTCATCAACAAACAAAAGAATAACTATGAAAGGAAGCTGTGTTTTTTTTTTTTTTTTTTGGGGGGGGGGGTTATTCCCTGCAATCTTTAATTCAGAAAAGTATATATTCCATGGATTTCTGAGAAAAAACTGGGGAAACCACAGATAGAGCTGAATGCCTCTCCATCAAATGTAAAATTTCATCACTTCTCCCTCATGACAATGCAGAAACAGATGGTGAAAGATGCTGTTATGGAGATGTGGCCCCATGGTCTCTTGTACATTTATCCATCAACATTCTTAACCATAATAAAAAAGATTCTTCTTGGCCAAAAACATCTAAAAAACTAAAAGGCTACATTCTAGGGAAAACCCATTGAGACATCACTGGTCTAAAGGGAAAATCAGCCAACAACCCAAGTTATCCCTATGAAGGTAGTTGAAATTTTGACTTCAGTCATAGAAGCTCTCCACCAGAAAGATGTATGAGGTTAAACAGAAAAGGTTTACAATTTGGGCCTTCTAGCAGGGACTTGAATCTAAGATTGCCTCCACATGCAGAATGTTCTGCACTATATCACAGACCTGTTTGACAAAAATTTCTACAATCCCAGCAACTTTATATTTTCTTGTGAGATCGCAATTCAGTTTCCTGTCAGTGTTAAAAGTCAGCAAAGTCTTCCCAAGGATGCCTTCTACTTAAGACCCTTAGTCAGAGATCTACTGCCACCACACTGGGGCTTTTAGGTTAGCCAAAATCATTTACCATGGCAACTTTTGAATCAGAAGCAAAAAATGACTCTAAAATGCTTATCTTGGAAAATGTTATTTGGGGTTTCTAGCACCTTAACTAGCTGATTGTCTACACTACAAATTATTTTGTTAGTCAGACATCCCTTGTTTAATCTTTCACAAAGAGAGGTATTACTCAGGATTGACCACCCTCCCTTGCTTATAGTAGCAAGAGACTAATTTCATCCAATTGATTAATGTGCCACTGTTCTTTCCAGTTTGTCAGCATAAAGCGGAGTACCTCCCTTATTTCATGAATGTTCACAGAATAGTATTTACCTCATTTTTATGCTGCATGTCAGAAAATGCAACTGGCTATTAATTTCCTGGTCCACACAAACAAAAGGTCTACGGGTGTCCAAAGTTGCACTTTCCAGATGGTTATCAGACTACATTAAATTCTGTTGTATGAAAGGAAGCCAAACACTACCCACATCCCAATAACTCTTTCTCCCAAGAGTAATGGCCGACTTTACTGTGTGCCAGTAGAATGCTTTAGTAGATGACATTTGCTTGTGGTCCATCCGCAACACCTTTGCTAAACATTATAAACTGGACTTCAATCACATCCACAGCAACATCACCTTTTGGGGGCTACTGTTGTCAAATGGGGTATTCTTTTACAAAGGCTCACAGGTATGCCAGGTAGGGACTCTGTCTTTTACAGAAGTTGGACCTCTTCTCAGATATAAATATGCAATTAATGTAATGACAGAGCTGTAAGAAGGCTTGATTTTCAGTAGCATTTCCAAACCAGCTTTCCTCTTTCATGGGTCTGACGCCAACAGGACAGTGACCTGCTTACAAGTAACTTAGACAAAACAGCCTTATGGCATTTTAGCTTCTCCTTACTTCTTTTTTCTGTTTATCCATTAGACTACTATATATATATATTTGTTTGGTCTATCCTAATGCTATACTCAGGTTTATTCTCGTATGCTGGGAACTGCAGAATTGAGAGATTATGGGTCTGTGGTTAATTGTCGAACCAAATAACCATTGAATGGCACATCATCAAAATCACAGCATCGAATGTGCACTTCATTGAACCTGTGAGACAGAGAAACTAACTAGTTGGCTAACACTTCTCCATCTCACTTTTCCCCATTGTAGTGCGATCTTGGAGTTGGTATATATAGTTGGGGGGTGTGGGGTTGGAGCCTCCCCACCTGGGTGGGTTTGAAATCCTCCCATTTTTCAGACTGGGAAATATTAGCCAATTAGTTACTTTCCCCGTCTCACAGGTTTGATGAAGTGCACATTCAATGTACGGAGTTTCAGTGATGTGCCTTTTGATGGTTATTCAGTTTGACGATTAACCACAGACCCAGAGATTACATGCCTAACAAGATCAGTGGGGGGAGTTTTAAGCTGGGAAACTGATTGCCAAGTGGTCCTAAGGACTGCAGCATACTGTCATTTTTCACTGAGGATAGATACATTTTACTGATCTATTATGGTAAGCACATAGCTTTCATTTATTATCTGTAGCTATCACTCTTATTTCCCAAGGTAAGGTCAGCCCCTTGGGCATTCATTCCATCACGTGCCTCCTGGCTTTTCCAAAAATACTGAAGATGGTCTTGAATTTGGACAACACTGAGTGTACTGTGGTAAGTGAGCTGTTAGCATAGCGGGCATCACAATACTATCTTGTTTGTGATTAAGACCTTGGTACAAGATTGGTTAAGTTCAGTACAGACAAAAAATGAAAACAATTCTCCTGATAAACATACTTTATTTGAGTAAGTAAAATGGCAGTAAAGTAAGAGGTGGTGTTGCCTGATCTATATTTACGAGGACTGTACTTGTAATTTAAACTTTTGTAAACAGGTGCTTTTTTAAGTTTTACAAGACTAGGTGAAGTTAACTGACCTATTTTGCCAATGACCCTACCTACTGAATAAGCCATCCTGTTGAAGAATGCTCTGTTTGTTGCACACAGCCTTGAAACTCTTACTGCTTTTGACTCCACAACCTTATCAAGGGAAGAGGGTGGCAGTGTTCATGAATGTTGGCCTTCCAAAACAAATGATGTGACTTGCCTTTGAAAGCCCGTTGTGTCAAATGGGGAAAAAGCCAGCATGTATGATTGAAGATCAGCTGATTGCACATACCAGCTTTCTTTTCTATGCAAGATTACTGAACAGCAGGGATTGGGATATTTGCCTTTTCCCTACTGTAATGAAATCTTGGAAATGATATAAATAGTTAACATGAATGTGGAAGGCACATGGGCTTGCCCTTCTGCAAAAAAAAAAAAAAAAAAGAGAGGGGTTTTTAATTTTTTTTTCAATCTTCTGTGGTTGAACACATGCTTGATCATGAGAGGTGTGATGTTGGTAATATTCAGTGCCATCTTTCCCTTCCCAGAAACTTGAAGCTGTTAAACTGATCCAGCATTTTTGCCTTGTATCTCAACATTCAACTTCTGATCTCTCCCATTTGCTGCCTTGAAAACTATTTTGTCTATATTCAGTTGTGTCCCATGTGCCTTCAGTTCAGCATTCCTGTCTCCTGTCAGTTGCTGAATTGTCTGCTTCTAGTGCAGGGGTCTGCAACCTGCGGCTCTGGAGCCGCATGTGGCTCTTCCACCCCTCTGCAGTGGCTCCCTGTAGCTTTGAAAAGTAATGGCCACTCTACCACACCACACACACACACACACACACACAAACACACACACAGTGTGACTGAGTGATGGACTTTAAATATTAAATATTTATAAACTTGCTAGAATAACACGATTTCTGTTGCCATGCATTCCAAACAAACTGAGAGCTATTGAGCAATCCTCTGGCAGCAGCATCTCCTGAAAGGTTTCCACACCTCTCATACCTCTCAAAGTCTTACCACAAGAAATATGGATAGAGACACAAATAAAGGGGATCAAAGGAACAAAACTAGGGATGGACTTCAAAATATTGCTCTTATAAACTTAGAAACTTGCTAGAATAACATGGTTTCTGTTAACATGCATTTTACACACACACACACACACACACTTACCTCTCAACTGTGCAGGCTTTCACAGAATATCCCGACTTTTGCCTAGTATTTTTATAGACACAGTCAAGTTTCAGACTTTATACCCTTCAGAAAATTCATTCAAATGCAAAATCTGTTATTCTATCAACTAAGTTTGTAAGAACAATGTTTAAAAAGTGAACCTATTTTTGGGCCCTTGAGCCCCATTATTTATGGCTTTGTCCAGATTTCTTGTTCTAAGAGGTCGAGAGATATACACACACAGTGATCGAGCAATCCCAACAAGGGAACAAAAATAGGGATGGATTTAAAATATTGTTTTTATAAACTTAGTTCTTTTATATTTAGTATAATAAGGATAAAGCCACTGAGCAGAGCCAAAAAAATATAACTTTGTGCATCCAAAATTTAAAACACTTTTATTGCACACGTAGAACAGGAACAAGTAGAACAAGCGCTTTCACTCGGATATTCCGAGCTTTATCAAGTTAACATCACAATGTATAGCAGCTGCTTAAATAGTTAAACTGATAAGTTAATTAATCAATTAAAATCTTCCCGTAAAGGACCCTTATGGTTATGAACAAGTAAAATGTCTCATACTGATTATGTTTAAGATATTCATGACCATAATACCTCAAAAATAAACATATTCAGAATGTAAAATATAATATATAATTGTTGGCATTCACCAAATGAGACATCACTCATGCAAAACAGTAAACCAAATGAAATATTAAATATTAAAAATCCGCTTCTGTGGTGTTAAAAACTGTTGTACATAATGCCTACAAATTTGTCATCTAAAAGCTGAATAAAAACATAACTTAAAACAAATATTGTACCATGTCTTGTAAGAGAGGGTAAGAAAAAGGAGAGAAAAAAACTAGCTATTTATTATAAAATTGTGTATCTTTACCAGTATAACTTAAACATATTTCATAATCTTGCTCTTCTAAGTTTTAACACTGGTTTAATACTAATTGTGTCATTCAGCCCAGGCAGTTCCCAGCATCCAGCCTCAATTGCCACACCAACTCTCTGTATTTAAGGGTAGATTCCCAATCACCACCTCTAATGTCATGATTCACCTGTTCAAGAATTATGAATTTGAAATTACAATTAGGACATGAAAGGGAATGTCTACATAAGGCATTTGATTCCTTATTTTTTTAGATATTTCATAAAAATGCTCATACATTCTTTTTCTCAATTCCCTTTCCGTTTTGCCTACATAAAAACTTGCACAGAACGTGCAAAAAAACAAATAGACCACCCCTTTTGAACTACATGAGAAATGTGAAAACGATTTAATTTTCATTTTTCTGGATGGAATGTATACACCTACATCGTCCAGAATTGCGTGGCACTGGTTGCAGGCCCCACATTTGTAGGTGCCCGGCTTTCTGCCCACTTCCCTTCCTCCTTTTCTAACTTTCTTTTCAAACATCTCTTTGAAATTAATACCCCTCTTCTTGATAAATCTGGGTTTAACTGGTAACAAGTCCTTGAAGTCCTCATGTGACGTGAGGATTGGACAAAACTTAGTAATAATCCTTTCTATTTCATGAGAACTATCACAATATGTGTAAATAAAATTTGGACCACTAAAATCATTTCTAGATTTCGGTAAGGAAATATTGTGTGTGTGGCCCTTGCCCAACAGTGGAAAATATACTGAATCTCTTTGGTCATACACTTCCTTAAACAATACATTAAATAGATCAAGTGGATAGCCCCTTTCCAAAAACATTTCTTTTAATGTATTAACTTCATTGAGAAAATCATCTTCAGTGCTACACATTCTAGATGCCCTTATTAGTTGTCCCTTAAGGATTCCCTTTTTCTGAGAAAAGGGATGGGCACTCTGGAAGTGTAGAAAGGAATTTGAAAATAAGGGCTTCCTATAAATCTTTGATTGAAATGTATTATTGTCAATATTCTTGTAAACATTAACATCAAGATAATGAAGTTCATGTGTTCCTACTGTATGTGTGAAACGCAAAAAGTTAGTTGTTTTGTTAATATAAACAAGAAATTCTGAGAGTTGATCATGGGTTCCATCCCATAAGATACATATGTCATCCAAAAACCTCCGGTAAAACAGCAAATGTTGTTCCCAAGGAGGTTTGAAAACATACATATGTTCCCACTTATGGAGAACAACATTGGCATAGATGGTTGCACATGGTGCTCCCATGGCCACCCCCCTGTGTTGCTTAAAAAGTTCTCCATTGAAAAAGACAAAATTATTGTCCAGCACAATATTCATTAACTCAATTAAGTTTATTAAGTTTCCACTTAGGTTGGTTTCTTGAATAAAAAAATCACCAAACCAGTCTAGCCCTGTGTCGTGGGGTATACTGGGAAAAAGATCTTTAATATCAATTGTTACCATAAAAAGGTTTGGAAAAAAAACTATTACAAGGAACATTTTGCAAAAAGTCCCAAGAATCTTTACATACATATTTTAATAAAGGAGTAAATCTTTTGGTTACATAATTGATAAATTTTGCTAATGGCTCAGTGATACTGCCACCACCTGCTACTATTGGTCTAAAAACTAACGGGTCTACCCCCTTATGCGTTTTGGGTATCCCAAATAACACTGGTAACCTAGGTTTGGGAACATGTAAATAATTAAAAGATCTTTCATTAATGACCCCTTGTAGCAAATAATCATTCAGACAATATTTTATCTTTGAAAAAGCAATATTGACCTCATTTCTGGAAACCGTCATATATTGCTCATCATCCTGGAGCAAATGGTGAAGGTACTCGTCATAGTTGTTGCCATACATAAGGACAATTCCCCCACCCTTGTCCGGTTTCATTGTTCTAACATTTTCTGTTCTTAACATAGTAATGAAGTCAATCTCCATAGGTTTCATATTCCCTTTCTCATGTACACCGTAGTTGGATGGCATACCTCTAAGTTCATTTTCAACTAATTGCTCAAACAGTTTAATCAACAAGTGCATAGGAGGATTAAACATGCTTTTACGGTCTAAACCTGAAGTGTTGTGTACTTGATGTTTAAATAAATGCTGCAAGTTTAGACTTCTAGTAAATAGTTTTAAATCAATCAAAGTCAAAGGTATGTTACAACTTTTAGAGGGAACAAAATGCAACCCTCGGGTGAAAACATCAAAGGCAATATTATCAGGTGTCAAATCTGTATAGTTGTAAATAGTAAAGTTAGATCTAGTAAACAACCTACATGCACCTTGAGTGGAGCATGTGATACCTCTATTTAAATCAGTGCTGTGTGCAATATTACTACTAGGGTTTTCAAACATGCCCTTGTCAGGTGGAAGTTGAATTTCCATCATTCCTAGTTGTTCCAAGAGCGTGGAGGTTGTTTCTGCCTCCAACCCCCGGGCCTCTCGGGGTGTTGGTGAAAATCCTGTGTAGAACCTTTCCGCCCTTTTTCCGCCAACCTTTCACTTCTACGTGGGGGATCATCCACCAACATGGTTGGGGCCTCATTTACTTCATTATGTTTATAATGAACTTAACCCCTAGACAAGTTGTTTGAGGGATAAGCAGTACCCTCCTTGTAATCAATTAAATCCCTCTCTAATTTTCGTAATTTTCTATTGATAACCTTTGTGCAAAATAAGTCAACATCATCAAACACTTTTTCATAATCAAATTTCACTACAGGAAAATTGACATCAATGACAATACTGTTGTTTAATGCATTTAAATCATTCATTAAAATGTTCAACTTAGACTCATATTCCTCAACCATAACACCCAGCATCTCAACCCCTGCCCTATCAAAAATGTCACACAATTTTTGATAATACACTGTGACACACTGAACATTGTTCGGGAATTTAAAAAAACGCATACCTTTTGGTATGCGTTTTACATTCATGCATTCTTTCAAATAATCAATCTCGAGTTGATTATTTTTTAAGGAATAAAGTTTTTTTTCTAAATTCCTCAAAATCATTCTCAATTGTAGCCGTTTTATTAGTGGGAACAGTACCTTTGTGAAATGTAAACTGCTGACCAGCCCAGTTCGAAAAATTAAAATCTTTCTGTTGTTGTTTTTCCATTCTTAAAGTCCTTGGTTTCCCCAGCAATTCTTGTCGCTGAAAACGCTCATTACAGTCATTGTTTTTTCCTCTTGTGTTGTTAGAATTAAGTTGTCCACTAGATACAGAAGGCAAAACAGTGTTAATGTCCGTTCAGGTTCCTCCAGCCTTTTTCTTTGTGTAGAGTGCTGCTGATTCGCCATTAGCGGGTTAACCTCTGTATTAGCTCCTTTCAGGAGTGTAGTTAGTTCATCCAATGCCGCAAGCACCCGGTTGAACTCTGCTCGAGTTACCGGTGTTTCCATGTCACTGTCTTTAAATACCTCTGGTGTATTACCCGGGTTGAAGACATCCGCTTCAGCAGCCATAACGCCAGCACAGAACCACGTCCAATGAACCAGAAACGAACCAAGAATAAGGATAAAGCCACTGAGCAGAGCCAAAAAAATATAACTTTGTGGATCCAAAATTTAAAACACTTTAATTGCACACGTAGAACAGGAACAAGTAGAACAAGCGCTTTCACTCGGATATTCTGAGCTTTATCAAGTTAACATCACAATGTATAGCAGCTGCTTAAATAGTTAAACTAATAAGTTAATTAATCAATTAAAATCTTCCCGTAAAGGAACCTTATAGTTATGAACAAGTAAAATGTCTCATACTGATTATGTTTAAGATATTCATGACCATAATACCTCAAAAATAAACATATTCAGAATGTAAAATATAATATATAATTGTTGGCATTCACCAAATGAGACATCACTCATGCAAAACAGTAAACCAAATGAAATATTAAATATTAAAAGTCCGCTTCTGTGGTGTTAAAAACTGTTGTGCATAATGCCTACAAATATGTCATCTAAAAGCTGAATAAAAACATAACTTAAAACAAATATTGTACCATGTCTTGTAAGAGAGGGTAAGAAAAAGGAGAGAAAAAACTAGCTATTTATTATAAAAATATGTATCTTTACCAGTATAACTTAAACATATTTCATAATCTTGCTCTTCTAAGTTTTAACACTGGTTTAATACTAATTGTGTCATTCAGCCCAGGCCAATTCCCAGCATCCAGCCTCAATTGCCACACCAACTCTCTGTATTCAAGGGTAGATTCCCAATCACCACCTCTAACGTCATGATTCACCTGTTCAAGAATCATGAATTTGAAATTACAATTAGGACATGAAAGGGAATGTCTAAATAAGGCATTTGATTCCTTATTTTTAGATATTTCGTAAAAATGCTCATACATTCTTTTTCTCAATTCCCTTTCCGTTTTGCCTACATAAAAACATGCACAGAACGTGCAAAAAACCAAATAGACCACCCCTTTTGAACTACATGAGAAATGTGAAAACGATTTAATTTTCATTTTTCTGGATGGAATGTATACACCTACATCGTCCAGAATTGCGTGGCACTGGTTGCAGGCCCCACATTTGTAGGTGCCCGGCTTTCTGCCCACTTCCCTTCCTCCTTTTCTAACTTTCTTTTCAAACATCTCTTTGAAATTAATACCCCTCTTCTTGATAAATCTGGGTTTAACCAGTAACAAGTCCTTGAAGTCCTCATGTGACGTGAGGATTGGCCAAAATTTAGTAATAATCCTTTCTATTTCATGAGAACTATCACAGTATGTGTAAATAAAATTTGGACCACTAAAATCATTTCTAGATTTCGGTAAGGAAATATTGTGTGTGTGGCCCATGCCCAACAGTGGAAAATATACTGAATCTCTTTGGTCATACACTTCTTTAAACATTACATTAAATAGATCAAGTGGATAGCCCCTTTCCAAAAACATTTCTTTTAATGTATTAACTTCATTGAGAAAATCAACTTCAGTGCTACACATTCTAGATGTCCTTATTAGTTGTCCCTTAAGGATTCCCTTTTTCTGAGAAAAGGGATGGGCACTCTGGAAGTGTAGAAAGGAATTTGAAAATAAGGGCTTCCTATAAATCTTTGATTGAAATGTATTATTGTCAATATCCTTGTAAAGATTAACATCAAGATAATGAAGTTCATGTGTTCCTACTGTATGTGTGAAATGCAAAAAGTTAGTCGTTTTGTTAATATAAACAAGAAATTCTGAGAGTTGATCATGGGTTCCATCCCATAAGATACATATGTCATCCAAAAACCTCCGGTAAAACAGCAAATGTTGTTCCCAAGGAGGTTTGAAAACATACATATGTTCCCACCTATGGAGAACCACATTGGCATAGATGGTTGCACATGGCGCTCCCATGGCCACCCCCCTGCATTGCTTAAAAAGTTCTCCATTGAAAAAGACAAAATTATTGTCCAGCACAATATTCATTAACTCAATTAACAAGTTTATTAAGTTTCCACTTAGGTTGGTTTCTTGAATAAAAAAAATCACCAAACCAGTCTAGCCCTGTGTCGTGGGGTATACTGGGAAAAAGATATTTAATATCAATTGTTACCATAAAAAGGTTTGGAAAAAAACTATTACAAGGAACATTTTGCAAAAAGTCCCAAGAATCTTTACATACATATTTTAATAAAGGAGTAAATCTTTTGGTTACATAATCGATGAATTTTGCTAATGGCTCAGTGATACTGCCACCACCTGCTACTATTGGTCTAAAAACTAACGGGTCTACCCCCTTATGCGTTTTGGGTATCACATTTTTTATGAAATATCTAAAAATAAGGAATCAAATGCCTTATTTAGACATTCCCTTTCATGTCCTAACTGTAATTTCAAATTCATGATTCTCGAACGTTAGAGGTGGTGATTGGGAATCTACCCTTGAATACACAGAGTTGGTGTGGCAATTGAGGCTGGATGCTGGGAATTGGCCTGGGCTGAATGACACAATTAGTATTAAACCAGTGTTAAAACTTAGAAGAGCAAGATTATGAAATATGTTTAAGTTATACTGGTAAAGATACAAATTTTTATAATAAATAGCTAGTTTTTTCTCTCCTTTTTCTTACCCTCTCTTACAAGACATGGTACAATATTTGTTTTAAGTTATGTCTTTATTCAGCTTTTAGATGACAAATTTGTGGGCATTATGCACAATAGTTTTTAACACCACAGAAGCGGATTTTTAATATTTAATATTTCATTTGGTTTACTGTTTTGCATGAGTGATGTCTCATTTGGTGAATGCCAACAATTATATATTATATTTTACATTCTGAATATGTTTATTTGTGAGGTATTATGGTCATGAATATCTTAAACATAATCAGTATGAGACATTTTACTTGTTCATAACTATAAGGGTCCTTTACGGGAAGATTTTAATTGCTTAATTAACTTATTAGTTTAACTATTTAAGCAGCTGCTATACATTGTGATTTTAACTTGATAAAGCTCGGAATATCTGAGCGAAAGCGCTTGTTCTACTTGTTCCTGTTCTACGTGTGCAATAAAAGTGTTTTAAATTTTGGATCCACAAAGTTATATTTTTTTGGCTCTGCTCAGTGGCTTTATCCTTATTCTTGGTTCGTTTCTGGTTCGTTGGACATATTTAGTATAATAACTATATATAAAACTTTATACACTGTGTTATCTTCATTTTAGGGGTCAAATAGATTTTGTGGCTCTCGATGAATTTTATTTGGTGGGAGAGGGGCCAAAAATGGCTCTTTTGATAGTTAAGGTTGCAGACCCCCTGTTCTAGTGCAACAACAACAGCATACAGGAGCTTTCCTGACCTGTCCTTCCCACCATTTTTGCATATGTAGTCCGTCACCGGTGTGAACATCACTGGGCTCAAGAGCTGAACCCTGATGCAAACCCACTCTCAATGGAAACCCCTGTCTGAGTCCAAGCACTGCATGTGTGTCATTGTATCCTTGTACATAGTCTACACTATTTTTAATTGTTATGCTTCCAAGCATAGCCGGCCTTAAGCATAGGCCGCCTAGGGCGCCGGTCTAGCAGGGGCACTTTTCTAGTATTTATTTGATGTAGTTAGACCAGGATGGGGGCACCAGATAGTGTGGTGGGGGGCGCCATGGAGCCCTTTTGCCTAGGGCACCAGTCGACCTAAGGCCGCTGCTGCTTCCAAGATTTCAAGCCATCACAGCATTGCCCAAATCAGCTTTTTTGGGACCTTGTCATATGTTTTTCTCCAAGTGTAAGAATGCCCAGTTGGACTCCGTCCTCATCTCCAGCTTCCTCTCAGTTTAAACATTGAGTTAATTATTTTGCATCCTCATCTGAATCCATACACCTCATTCCTCATTTTATTTTCTACTATTCTGTATATTCATTAGTCACTTTCACACAGTGTAACAGGAGTTTGATAACTTTGAACTGCTGAGAGTTGTGAATGTCCTGAGTTCTTGTACACAGACACTAGAGTGCTTACTCTACAGTCATCTGGAGTACGTCTTTCTCTCTGTACAGTGATCACCCCCAAAAGCCATTCCTTCCCTAACAAACCCAACATTGTGATCATATCTATTGAGACTGTTACTTTGCCTGACTTCATTTTCCTTAGTGTTACTTCCAGTAGAGTGGGTTCTTTTTCTTCCTTTATTGTAAGCTGTGCATCGGACAATACAGCTTCTGTGAGGTTTTCTTTGAGAAACTGATGGAAAATACTCCTTCCACCTGCCTTTGATGTCCTTTGGAGTGGTGACCATATTGTTTCTGGTATCCCGTATGAATGGTTTCAGATGCCTGTCTCCTTTGTATTATCTTTGGTGCATAGTCGTGGATGGAACATTATTCTTGCATTTGGTCAGTGGATATACTTCAGCCATCCTTAATGCTTAATCATGAAACTTTTGACAAACTTCCATATCTTTTATGCTTCATCACTGTCTTTATCCCAGTTCATCCTACTTTGGCTGGAGTATACTTGTATTTTTGCTTTGATTATGGTTTTCGAATATTCCTCAACTTAAAAAAAAATTCACTGGTAACACTACAAACAGCAGATCATGTAATCAGCTTTAAATTTTAACTTCTTCTAATGTTTTGTGAGCTTCCTATTATTTTTTTGTGGTAATACCTAAACATGTGAATGTCTGTCACAAACTATAACTGGCGGATCTGCCAAGGGCAGAAGAATGAAGTGGTTGGAGGCTTATTATCCATTTTTTGAGGAGAAGACATTTGCATTATTGGAATGGTGGTGACTGAGATTTCTGATACCACTGGAGGCACTCCAAGCTTGGTTATGGCTAATTATGTTTTCCATGCTAATCCTCATAGGAATGTAGCAGGCCAACAACAAAATTATTCACACCAGTGATATGATGGCATGTCATCTCTCTCTCTTTTACGGTTTATCTTTTCTTCGCTGCTGGGCCAAGTTTCCTTTCACCATACGGCTAATTCTCAGGTAGTAAGAGGACTTGTCCACTGAGGATGGCAGGCATTATGCATATTGTGTGAGGGATTACATTTGGTGTGTGGTGGTTGGGTGACTATTTATAAAAACTGAAGAGTCTTTTTGTTTACAAGCTCCACAATAGAATTGTGTATCATGGATCTGAGTACATCAAGTAGCTTTAACATTACCTCACAATTTACAGTGATGCCATTCATTTGTTACTAAGGCCATCAATACATTATAGAAGTTGGGCTGCCACATTCCTTGGGCTCTGTTAATATTTGGTGTTCATAAATACTCAGATAATGAAATGTATCCAGCTTCATTTGCATTTAATACTGACTGTAATATATAGACACTATCCAGAGCACATGCTGTACATTTGGGTACTCTGACAGAGGCTAATATTCCACTTTTAAAATTATACTGACATGTTCACAGCACACTTTTTAAGAAGTAGAGGTTTCCTCCTTTTTTGAGGCAGATAGACAGCAGTTAATATAAACATTTCAATACATACACATGCATTTTTTATATAATGTTTATATAATATGGTCCCTTTCAGTAGACTGATTTTGATCCATTGACAGGCTGATGAGTGAATGGCTACTACTGGAAGTAAGGAATGTGATATGCTCAAGCACACTGTTATACCAGACGTTTCACCAGCTGGGATGAGTGTGTATTTGTGAGTGTACATTGCTAAGGGAGGAGTAGATGTTCTGATATGGTATGTGTGAAGTGTGTGGCTTGTTTAGCGGTGAAGTGAAAATATGTTTTGTCAAGTAGGTGTAGGATTGGAGTAAGGAGTAGAAACAGGATAACACATATAATGAGTAAGGTGGTGCTGGGGGCTGTACTCCTCCTACCTTATTACTCACATGCCAACCCAAAGTCCAGTCATACATGTTATGTTACAGATCATCCTTTCCCCTAGCAGTACCATGATGTGTATGGGTGGTGTGGTCATTGTGTTATAGTTTGGTTTCTCTGCTGTGTGGTCTTTAACATTGGTTGATAGCACAGATGACAGACAAATAAGAGAACAAGAATGAGCAGCTGCAAACATGTGCGATATACAAAATGATTGAATTCCAAAAATACTGACAACTTCTCTCCCACTATTAGTAAACCCAGGCTAGAAAATTCAAATGAAGCATCATCATAATAGTCCTGCTATTAGTGTAATTATTTTAAGGAGTATAATTTGTAGGTTTAGGATTAAGGGTAGCTTGCGTGGGTATGGTGGGCAAGAGGCTTCTCTGTAGATCACTGTTTGACCCAACACTTGGAGCTGTGGTCATACCTAGACAAAAATTGTGTATTAAATAAATATATTTACTTCTTAGGGAATGACAACTCAGTGAATATGTATTCTTGACATGTGCTGTATTCTCCTACTTTGAGCAGAAATAATACACTTGCACCTAATGAAATCAAAGTGTAATGCAACATAGAAGACTAGTACATTCTAATGGCCACGTGGGTCTGCTTGTAGAACCTTTTAGTGCAGGGTTATATCTCCACAACAGTTTGATTTCTCTAGGAATTTTTTGATGTAAAAAAACAAACAAAAAAAGACTGCCACAGTCAGAGACCACCAAGTACAATTTAGTGTAAGCCTTCTTTAATCAACGCTTTCGTTGACAAAAGCATTGATTAAAAAAGGTTTATACTAAGTTGTACTTGGTGATCTCGGACTGTGGCAGTGTTTTTTGTGTTTGTTTTTTTAGTTATTTTGCACTTTGCACGTTTTTTTGTTATTTTTTGACATGTAACCTGGATATTTAGTTATATACTGTAGTTATACTATGCTTTTATGTACAAAGATAATGGAACAGCTACATGTTGCATTTCTGTGTGAAAAGCCACAATTTCCTGAAATCTTTCATTTTTAATTAGCATTTCATATGCTGTAAAACATCGCTTTCATGGCTAAATAGTGGTTTTAGTTTCTTTTGGCTTCTCCCGTTAGGGGTCACCACAGCAGATCAATGGTCTGCAGCTTGATTGGCAGTGGAATTTTTATGGTGTTGAGTTGCAAGCCCAGCACCCAGCTTTCAGAGAAGGCACAAGTGTGTGTGCGCGGGCACATACACACACACACACACACACACACACACACCTACCTGCATGTCTTTAAAACACACTTGACTGCAGGGAGGACATGCAGACTCCACACAGGAGGAGCTCCAGCTGAGAATCAAACTGGAGAACCTCTTGCTGTGAGGCGACAGCGCTAACCATTGCACCACCACAGCCGACAAATAGTGGTTTTAGTTATTGTATTATAAAACTGAAACATATTTACAAATTTGTGTTGGGACTTTGCCCATGAGAATGAATAAAGATGCACATGTTTGTCATGAACTTAATCTAAAGACTTTTGCTTTGAGATGCTTTGAATTTATAATAAAGTTACCTAAAACCCAGAACATGGGCTTTGCCTTTTGTACACATAATACCCAAGTTGAATGTCCCCTTTTTATAGAGTACACTTCCTCTGTTTTGAAAAAAGTCACATAAATTTCCAATAAATAACAGCTGTGATCATTTTTTCTGCATATGGATACCTCTATATATATATATATATATATATATATATATATATATATATATATATATATACACACACACACACACACACACACACTGACCTGACAAACCAAGTTAAGGGCTGTAACTTCGATCAAGTAATAACAGTGATGAGTCACTTTCATATACAGCCTGCTTTCCTCCCTCTCCCAAAAGGCACTTTTTTCTGTGTGCGCCTCTTGATATCTGATTATTATGAAAAGTAATTGGTTTGGTAATATATTTCATCTTTTTCCTGTCAGATCCTTGCATTTCCCTCAACAAGCCATGTCAATTAGCATTTAACAGTGATTGTGAAAACAAAGAGCAATTAATTACACACACACACCCTGCCTCTTCTTCCCCAAAATAAAAACTTTATTTCTATACCTCTGATATTTGACTATAGAGAGAAACGGTAATGGCCACAGGAATGTACTTTAACTTGATGATCACCACCACCTACAGCTTATATTAGTGGTCATCTAATAATGATCTGTAATTGTCCTTTGCTCTCACATGCAAACTGATTCCCTATCAAAAACAGACTCTTAATTGATGCATGATTGTAATGAAAGTGGAAAAAAAACATGGCAGCAGTATAGCGCAATTTATTACTGTCAAACACTTATACACCTCCCCCCAAATAAGCCATATAATTATCATATAGCTGCCATTTGATTTAACTTATAGCCTGCCCTCAAACAGGCCTAATTCCTATACACCATCATTGTGTGATTTTAAGGAAAGTAAAGAGTAGTGGTCACAATAATGTATTTTGCCTTGCTGCTGTCAGAAATGTACACTACCAACAAGCAACCATATCAGTGATTGTTTAGAGATGGTCATGCAATTGTTTGCTTTCACACATAGTCTGCTTCCTCTTCTGGAATTAGCCTCATTTTGCATCACTTTTGATGTTAGATTGTGATGAAAGTGACATGAAGAATGGGCACAGTAATGTTTTTTAACTTGTTGCTGTTAGGTGCATGCCTTGATCTCCCAAAAAGCTGTATTAGTGATCATATAATTGTGATCTTGTCTTTGGCCTTAGCTTTCACACAGTCTGCCTCTGCCAATGTAACAAATTGCTGTGTACATATCTCATGGCTGAGTGTAATGAAAGTAAAATAAATGTACATAATAATGTATTTCAGTGCTTTGCTCTTGGACACGTACACACTTCTAACAATCCATATTAATGGTCATTTAACAGTGATCACTCACAGGCAACCTGCCCTCATACAAACATGTCCTTTGTACTCTAATACCTGATTGTAAAGAAAATGTGAAAATGGCTATAGTAATGTATTTAAACTTGCTGCTCACTCATACAACCATCAGCCTTCATCAAAAGGGTGCTGTGCCAGTATTTCTGCAAATAAACATCCCTGCAAGAAAAAAAATACCAGCTGATGGAAGAGTCTAAGCATCTGCTCCCACTGACAACTTAAGACAAATGATTAGAGATCACTAATTAAATACTAAGAATGGTTGCTCTGAGCAAACTAATTCAAGTACTTTCTCTCTTATGGTAAAAGGACATAGAATGACTGACCATGACTTGTTAGTAGGAAAAAAACTTGGGACACTGGTAAACTTGTTAAAAGAATGAGTGAAAGAAAAAGTTTATTCTGTCTCTCTATCCCTAAACTCTGCTTTCCGATGTGTAAGCATGACAAGATGCTGCAGGTCACTGTAGCAGTGATCGTACGACTCATTAGCATACCTCTCAACTTCTTAGTGTAAGAAATCTGGACAAAGCCAAAAGTAGTAAGGTGACAAAGGCCCAAAAATAGGTGCAGATTTTAAATATTGCTCATATAATCTTAGAAGGTTGCCTAGAATCACGAGTTTTTCATTTATGCACATTTTCTGAATGATCTGAAGTCTGAAACTCAAATTTTATTTATTTATTGATTGCATTTGTTGACCGGGAAAGTCCACTGGGCCTGGAGGAGCCCATTTTCAGTGGAGGCCTGGGGGAAAAGCTCCACATTATTACATACAATTAACAAAAATAAAACATTGTAGATACATGAATAAAACAGATGTAGTCGTATATACAATTAGTACAATTGTTGATGTATAAAAATGTACAAACAGTAGAAAGGTTAAGACAACTGGCAGAGATGACTTTCCAATAATATGTAGAAAATACATATTTTTTTTCTTTTGTTTTTAAGTGACAGCATAAATGGAAACAGAAGTATGAAAGTCAGTAGAAGAAGAGGAAAGTTACTTAGCAGTATATATGAGTAGAGAAAGACAATAGTATCTACATGCGAGTGTGTAGGATTCAAAGTAGAGTGGTGTAGATTACAGGGTGAAGCTGGTGAGCTGACTGTATCTGGATGAAAAGCTGGACAGAGGAGGGCTGAGAAGGTACAGAGAAAATAGTGGGAGAGATTAAAGAATAGAAACAGGGAGGTTCCATAGTGGGAAGTTAGGTATTGGGATTTTTAGTGGGGTACAGGAGCATTGCCAGTTAGACACTAAATGTAATTTTAGGGATTTTTTAAAAGAAGCAAACTTGTAGGTTGATCTGAGAAGAGGAGGAAGATTATTCCATAACTTTGAGACAGCATGGGAGTACAGCATTTGGCCAGCTGACAGTTTGGGTTTCTGTATAGACAGCAACATTTTGTTTTCTGACCTGAGGTGGCGATTCAGCTGGTACTTGGTCAGTATGGATGAAAGGAAAGGGCAATGTTCAGGTTGGTAGATTATTTTGTGGGCTGTGGTTAGTTGAAGGTAAGTAAGATGATGATGGGATTCCAACCAGTTTAGTTTATGCAATGAGGAGCAGTGGTGGGTAGAGTATTTAGTTTGTAGCAAATTTGGCAATTTTATTGTAACAGGAATCAAGCTTACTGTTTAGGGTAGATTGTAGGTTGGTAAGGATTTGAGCAGCATAAAGCAAAGTAGGAAGGATGAGGCTAGGGCCTTTTTGGCAGTGAGACTGAGGAAATAGTTATGTCGATATAGGGCACTTAGCTTTTTATGTTTTTGTTTTATATTGCTTTGGATATGAAGGTCAAAGGTTAGTCATCAATGATGACACCTAGCAGTTTGGTAATAGGGACAACTTCTAGGATGGTATTATTACATGAAGTAATTGTAAAAAGATATTTATCAATGGGGGTGGTTTTTGTGGGAGCAAATGATAAAAGCTTTGTTTTGTTGGAGTTAAGGGTGAGGTGATTCTGGGACATCCAATGCTCGGTAGATGTGAATGCTTCTTGGGTAAGTTGCTGTAATTTGGTGAGAGATTTTGAGGAGGAGATGATAGTTGAATAGTCAGTGTATTGGGTAACAGAGATATGAGTAAGGGTTTGATGAAAGTTGTTGACAAATACACTAAAGAGGAGGGGACCAAGAATTGCTCCTTGGGGAACATCTGTTTTGGCAGTAATGAAAGGGAAAGAAGAGTTTTGCCATTTAGAGGATTGCTGCCTGTTTTTGAGGTAGTTTGTAAACCATTGTAGGGTGGAGGGAGAAAGATTGAGGTTGGAGAGTTTGCTGAGTAGTAGGGAGTGAGAAATGGTGTCAAATGACTTTGATAGATCAAGAAAGAGAGCTGAAACTAAGGAACCAGAGTCATGGGCTCTATTTACTGTGTCTAAGAAGGAAATGAGGGCAGTGTTGGTGCTATGTCCTGGCCTGAAAAGCCATGCTGAGTGGGAGACAGCAGTTGGTATTTAACTAGATGATTTACGAGCCTGTGTATGGATGCACTTCTCTAATATTTTAGAGACAGGAGAAAGAATGGCAATAGGACAGAAGTTTGAGATGTCAGAGTTGTTGCCGCCTTTGTGTAGAGGAATGACAAATGATTTTTTCCAGATATCTGGTATGTAGGATTCTTGAATGGACCTGTTAAGGAGTATGCCGATAGGGTAATCTATGGAAGGGGCTGCTAGTTGGAGGCATTCTGCAGGTAGATTATCAGGAGCATTTGTACAAGGTTTTAGTTTATAAAGTATTTTTTTTGATGGTGGGTATGGTAATGGGTGGTAATGAGAATATGGGTATGGAATTTGAGGTATTATGGGCTGATGGTGGGCTCAATGCGTCAGGGTTGATAGGTGGGAAGGTAGTAGTTAGACTGGTGATGATGTCAATAAAGTATGTATTGAAGAGTGAGGGTAATTCAGAGGGGGGTTTATCTGGGTTTAGGCATGGGGTGTTGTTAGAACCTGGGTGGAGTAAGGAATTAGTTGCTCCCCAGAACTTTTTTGGATTTTGTTTGTGCTGATTGAATAGATTGTATGTACTCTTTTTTTTTTTTTTTTTTTGACCACTAAGCGTTTAGCCTGATTACAAAGCTGTTTGTATAGCATTAGGTTGGAAGGAGTTTTGTTTGTTGCCAGGTTTTCCATGCTTTGTCTCTGGAGGACATAACTTGCTTTGTGGCCTTTGTCAGCCAGCAGGCATATTTTGATTTGACTCTCTTTAGTCTTGTGGGGGGGGGGGGGGCAAGAGAGTTTAGGGTTGAAAGGAATGTGGAATTAAAGAATTCAGCAGCATTGTTGAGTGGAAGGATTTTAAGTGGGTTCCAATTTGTATTCTGCAGGATGTCATTGAGGGTGTTTTGGGAGAAATGAGATATCTCTGGTGTATCTATATTGGTGAGGGTTGGTTGTAGAGGTGGGTTTACGTATAATGAATTCTGGAGAGTGATCACTAATACTATCAGGGAGAATGCCTGAGGAAGAGATTTTATCAGGGTCTGAAACTAGGACCCAATCTAAAGTTGAGCCTTTGTTTGTGTTCTTGTTTGGTCTGGTGATATCAGAAATTAGTTGAGAATATATGTGTAGGTTAATATTTGTGGAGGGACTATTATTGGAGGTGTCCAACCAGTTGATATTAACGTCGCCTAAATGATAGTTTCATTTTGTATGGTAAGGCTTGCTCAGGCTAGAATTTCCTCTAGAATAGGACTATTGTTTCCTGGGGGAATGTATATTACTATGATGCAAAGGCTTTTATGGTTGTTAAGCTTGAGAAAAGTAACTAGTAGCTCAGCAGATGAGAAATAGGGAATTGGTTTAGAGTATGGAATAGCTGTGTAAATGCTTGGGAATATTAAGGCAACATCTCCACCTTTTTTGTGAAGTCTGTCATTCCTAACACAGGAGTAATGTTGAGGTAGAATTTCAGAATCCTTGATATATGGCTTGAGCCATGTTTCAGTGAAGTCAGGTTTGTGCTGGTTTAGCCAAGTGTGCAGGTGGGGAATTTTATTCTTAATACTCTGAAGCGTAACAGTGATACATTTTAGTTTTTTAGTAGAGGTGTTAGAATTATGAGAAGGGCCCGGGTTGGGGTGTATATCACCACTGAGAGCTAAGTTACAATGAATTAAAAAGTTACTTGGGAGGGATTTATTTCTTATGTTGTTGAGGTATTTGTGGCCTTGGTGATAAGAAGAGTTATGGTGAATGGAGAGCTGGGTAAATTTCTTTTGTAGGATCAGACTAATTTGATACAGATTAGAGGAGATGTCAGTGTAGCTTGGGAGGGTGTTGGTAAGGGCAGATATGGTGGGGGAGGGTGGGGGGAGATTGGTTGTATGAAATGATGAAAGCCTTAGAAGGAGAGAGAGGTGGAGGGTGAATATAAGGAGACAGATGTTGAGTGTGAGAGACATGGCTAGGTAATGTCAGTTTTAAGAGGCTGGGATGAGTATAAATGAGTGTGGGTGAGAGATGAGTGTAGAGTTAGGGGTACAGGAATTTGAGGTAATGCAGCCTCTGTGCTAGCAGGATGAAGTGAGATGGAAATGCAGTATAGTGGAATAGTAGTAGCTATGTGTGGATAGAGGTGGGGGTAAAAAGGAGGGGAGTGGAAATATAAAGTTAGGTAAGATGACTAGGGCTGCTGATGAAGGGAGGGGTTAGGTTCAGAGGGGTATGGCAAATAAGAAGGGAATGAGGGGCTGGGTTGAGAGGAGTATATTAAATGTCTGCTGTTATTTAGTTACTTCAGTGCTCAATGATTTGCCAGAAAATCTCATATTTTATGAGGAACAGAAAAAATGTATAAAAAGAAAATCTGGACAGTTGAGAGGTATGGTGATCACAGTAGTTGATGACAGTGACATCTCTCTCTCTGTCCTGGCATGCTTATGTCAGGCATCCATCTTCTACAAAGTGGTGTCATATTGACCCAGTTGGTACTCCTGAAAAGTCTCTATGGAGGCAGAATCAGAAAATATCGCTCTTCAGACAGCGAGCCCTACAGCTTCCAATACCTGAAGAAGCCATGTCCAATCCCCAGTCTATTCAGTAAACAAATATAGTAGCTGTGTGATCATGGACACCATGCACAGATGGGACATGATATGCATTACAGTACAAGCCCTAGGGCAGTATTGAAAACTTTAGACAGAGCCACAGTGCTGTGAATTTTACAGGCTCAGTGCACAAGTATAGTGTGCACATTTGCTTCTAAAGCCCAGGAAAGAACATAGTAGTGTGTCTTAGTGTAGACTGTAGTAAGGTAGTGATTCAGAGGAGCTGCACTAAATTCCCTCATTAGCATAACTGCTGCATTAAGAGACTCTTATTAGCATAATATAAAGCAGGAACCCTGTACTGTGTGAGGCTGAATTAAGACAACCACATGTGGAGTCGAGAGTTTATAGAATAAGACACTGAAATTTGAGCTAGACATACTGAAGGAAGGAAAGAAATCTGGTAATTGTAGTTAACACCAGTAGTTGTGGGAAGCAGCAGGGACCTAGGAGAAATTGGGTATACAAGTACAGCACAATGGTATGACACTGCTGTAATGCTAAACTGCAGGGAAGCATACTGTGGGCTATGTATACCTAGGGCAAGTCATACCACACTGGGCATGATGGCCCCTTTACATAAGGTAAACCATAGTAATACATATTGTGACAATAAGGTGTGAAGTGCAATACAGTGGTTGAGTACACGGATGCAGGAAAAGCTACCATAATAATATGCCCTTTACTAGAGTCTAATTAAGAAAGGGGGATGGTCACAGTTCAACAGGGGATAGATAAGTGGCCATTATGCAGGGGAGAGGTAGTGCACTGGTATAGGGGATTTACATAGACAGCCATGCACACACAGTGATGTGTAGCCCACAAGAGAGGTAACTGTTAGTAAAGTTTTCCACCCAGGAGACTGAGGTGTTTTTATAGGCTTTCTACACACACAGCATGTTCATCTTGGCGAGAGGTAATGTACAAGATTTATCAGGCCCAGATATGGCAGATAGTGCAGGACATGAATGTTATGGATTCTCCATAACAGAGCTCTGCAATAGGTTTAGTGAAGATTAACCAATATGATATTTCATGCAAATAACATGTACAAGAAATAAAATAGACCACCGATACAGAAGCAGCTTACAGGGGGAAGTGTGATTCCTTGTGTCCCTGGGGAGTAGACTCATACCTAATGGTGGCTTGGGGGTGCAAGCTGGGCTAGAGATGACTGTACAAGTGTCTGTATGGGAATAACAGTTTTTACAGTGCACATTGTACAGTGCCTGTGTGGCAAGACTTATTCAGCATAAATATCTGTCCTTCAGGTACTCCAGAACAACAAGGCATGTATGTTTTCATATGCTATTTACAGACTGTCATCTACCAGTATGGTTGTTATGAGAGGTTTTTGGTTTATGCGTCTGAGCTGTCACAGATATCTCTTATTTATGCTTTCAAAGTTTTTACTGATAGATGATCCAGCACATATCTGATACTAGCAGATCACCTGTAGCAGATGACAGTGGCAGTGTGGACATAACATAGTATGATTACACAGTGGCATTGTCTGCAACACTACCATTAGAGGAATTGCATGCATACCCCACATATGAGTAGTCTAGGGAGGGACAGACTAAATCTCCAGCCTCACCATTGTTTGGTGGACATCTGTAACTGTGAGCCTCACCATGCTACACAGGAATCCCCAGCCCAGAGAGCATCTTTGAGTCACACTGCCTCTGACATGGCCAGACAGCATCTATGAGCCTCACTGTCTCTGATATGGCAAAGACAGCATCTGTGAG
Source organism: Protopterus annectens (assembly GCF_019279795.1). Classification (NCBI taxonomy): domain Eukaryota; kingdom Metazoa; phylum Chordata; order Ceratodontiformes; family Protopteridae; genus Protopterus; species Protopterus annectens. Next base: position 566,974,699 of record NC_056739.1, on the reverse strand, counting down.
CCACACTATCTCTGACATGGTCCAGACAGTATCTATGAGCCACACTGTCTCTGACATGGCCCAGACAGCTTCTGTGAGCCTCACTGTCTCTGACATGGCCCACTCAGCATCTGTGAGCCTTACTGTTTCTGACATGGCCCACTCAGCATCTGTGAGCCTCACTGTCTCTGACATATCACAGACAGCACATGTGAGTTTCGCTGTTTCTGACATGGCCCAGACAGCACATGTGAGTTCCGCTGTTTCTGACATGGCCCAGACAGCACATGTGAGTTCCGCTGTTTCTGACATGGCCCAGACAGTGTCTGTGAGCCACACTGCCTCTGACAAGGCCCAGAAAGCATCTATGAGCCTCACTGTCTCTTGATATGACAAAGAGACCATTTGTGAGCCACACTACCTCTGAAATGGCCCAGACAGCATCTGTGAGCCACACTACCTCTGACATGGCCCAGACAGCATCTGTGAGCCACACTACCTCTGACATGGCCCAGACAGCATCTGTGAGTCTCACTGTCTCTGACATGGCCCACTCAGCATCTGTGAGCCTCACTGTCTCTGACATGGCCCACTCAGCATCTGTGAGCCTTACTGTCTCTGACGTACATACACCCAGTAGGGGAGATATATATGGTGATGTGTGACATCATTGTGTCAAGTCTCTCCCTGACTTGGTGCAGCATGTAACATTAATCAGGGATGTGCAGTTCAGTGATCCAGACACAGCTGCTACCCACACCATTGTGGAATTGGTGAGTATGGTTGTGGAGTGTGGGATGATGTGCAATTCCTGAATGGGCTGCAAAACAACACACACAGTTCCTGCAAAGTGACATGGGGCATAAAAACAGAGAGCAGATGGTGCTGGTCAGGTCACTAGTGACTAACATTGTATGTTTATGTGCATCCATAAGGCATAGGCTAACCAATCTCCAGTCTGACTATGGTTATCATTTTGTCCATGACTGTGAGAGAATCTGAGGTTGGTGGTCACTGACCAAGTATACCCAGAAGACACTGGCCATTCCTGAGACGGCATCAATGCTGACTTTGACCACAAAGCAGACGGTCCTTGGTTTGACTGATTTTAAGTTCATGGCTCATGAACATCCTCAGGCTCTACCCATGGAAAACCTCACCAAGCAGCACATCACCAATATCCCTTAAGTAGAAGGAATGTTGCATCTACCTGTGGTCATCCTGGTCATGGATGCTGAACATCTGTTGGCTCCTGTAATGTGACACATTCAGTTTTCAAGTACACATTCACATATGCCATTCCTGCCATAGACTGTATTGAACACCAAGACCAGAGGACACCACTGTACACATTGCCAGTTTGTGGCACAGCAGCCTCCATTTCATCACTGGAGGATGTGATCCCTGACTCTTCACAATCTGTTATAAGTCTGATAGGCTACCACATTCATCTCCACTGACTGTAGCCTATATGATAGCATTATCATCACCTGTCACTGCTTCTGTCCCATCTTGTCTAAGTGATGAGGACTATATCCTCCTGATCCCTAACCTTTGGGGGTAAGGTAGTATCTAATGCACAGTGTAGCCAGCCAAGCATTGTGTTGTGTAGCCTTTTTGCCATTGTAATGATGTATTGCATTTGCTGATGCTTGTCCATCCTTTGACTGTCCACTCTGTCTTTGGTCACTGGTCCTGAAGGCATGGTGGGATCTACTGACTGGTTTCTCTTGCTGATGTAGCTGTTTTTGTACAGCTGTGTTATGCAGTGTGACTTACAGTAACTATTTAAAATATTGGGACCTGCATTGCCAGGTGTCTGGATGTGAAGACCAAATAGCCAGAAATCCAAACTTAGGTTTGAGATTGCCATTTCTTGCAATATTCATTTTTTTCTGTGATATAACAATCTCTGAGTTGGTATATATATATATATATATATATATATATATATATATATATATATATATATATATATATATATTATAAGTACAGGGGATGGGGCTTGCCTCCATCATTGGGGGTGGTGCATAGAACATATTTAAAGAAGAGCAGCAATGTTTGATATTCACTCTTCTGTATTTTTCTTCCTTTTTTTCAGTGTTGTAGGACTCCACAATCTGAGTCTCAATACTTCGATAGGGAGGCATAGCATACAGCATATACTATGAAAATTTGGCTGCAGGTCTCTAGTGAATACTGTACAGATTCATAGGATGCATCTAGGAAGCAGAAAAGTCCCTTCAGTTTGCCAGAAATGCAATCCAATCATTTGGCTCCATCTAGTGGTTATTGACCTAATTCACACTTTAGCTGCTCCAGGTTTTAGAACAGGGGCTGGGGAGACAGCATCATTGAGGCCAGGAAATGTAGTGGCCTTTAAGTTGCCAATATAACTCTATATTCTAGTCTAGTCTCCCATAGCCCCCTTTTGTTCCTTTGGTACTACTTCCAAAACAAAAAAGTGAAAACTGGTTTCATGACATAATGTAATGCTTGTACAATGCATTGTTTTCATTCTTGTTCCTCATAGGTTCATAGGTTCATACTAGGCTATCTGCCCTGGGGCAATTATAAGCCTAGCCCGATTCTGTATGGCTTACGCCACCCCTTGATTTGAGTATACTGTGCCCTTTTTAAGGTTTAGTTTACTGTGCCTCTGTCTAATAGTGACACGGGAGTAATCCCTGGGACAAACCTACGATCCCCCATCCACTTATCAAGATTCTTCTTGAAGAGATTCAGTGAGGTGCTCTGCCTCACATGAACTGGAATTCTATTCCAGAGCAAAGGGAGCCTCTGGGTTATGAACCCCTCCCTCCAGCAAGTTCTATTTATTTCTGTGCTGAGGTTCAAGTCCCTCGAGCGTGTGGCTCTAAGGGATTTAGATTTACTGAGGTGGAGCATGTCCATTAATTCTGGATTTGACATAGCTTTGTATGTCAGGCATAGATCGCCTCGAAGTAGGCGGTATGCAACTGAGTAGAGCTGGAGTTTTTTTAACCGAGCAGCATATGGCATCTGTTTGAGACCCTTGATCCTCTTGGTGAGATACTTTTGGGGTCTTTCTAATTGCTGCAGGTGTCGGGTAAGGTACATTCCAAAAGGGGCATTGTATTCTATGATGGGCCTGATGAGGGATGAATAAAGGGGCACGATTACCTCTCTTGATCTAGATGTGAAACCCTTCGTGATGAGGTGGACTATGTAGAAGGTCTTTCTAACCACTTTGGCAATGTGGTTTTCAAAGGAGAGATTGCTATCAACTTGGGTCCCTTATAACTCTCTGTACTTAATGGGTTTCCGCCTATGTGGTAATTTGTGAGCACATTGTTTTTGCCAAAGGGTATGACTATAAATTTTTTGGCATTTAGCTTTAAACCATGGTGCTGGCACCAGTTATCTGTCTCTGTGAGACCTTTTTGAAGGATGTTTGTGTCAGCTGGAGAGTTGATTATGGCGCCCAGTTTGCAGTCGTCTGCAAACTTGGTGAGCCATAGTCCTCCCACATTTGCCTGTACCTCGGAAAAGTATATACCGAACAAGAGTGGTCCCAGGACAGAACCCTGTGGGACGCCACTTGTAACCGGTTTTGAGTCTGACATGGCTCCAGCAACTCTCACTCTATGGGTTCTGTCTTTGAGCCAGTTTGCAACCCATCTTGTGACATAGGGGTTTATATTTAAGCTGGATAGCTTATCTATGATGCCCGAGAGGGGTATTGTGTCAAATGCCTTTGCAAGGTCCAGATAGGCTGTGTGGACTACCTTCCCTTCATCTATGGCTTTGGTGACTGTTTCAAAGAAGTCAACCAGGTTCAAAAGGCAGGATCTGCCCTTGACAAAACCGAACTGGGTAGGATCTAGTGTCTGTAGGTCCCCAATGTCTTTGTTTATGAGCCCCATGATGATCCTCTCCATAGCCTTGCAGACTAAGCTAGTCAGGCTTATGGAGCAATAGTTTCCAGGGTCCGTAGAGGCTCCACCTTTGTGGAGTGGGACCACTGTTGCTGTCCGCCATTCTGTGGGCACATATCCTGTAGTGAGGCTGAGATTGTATAGCTGTTTTATTTGAGGGATTAGTTCCTCTTGTAGTTCATGTAGGACGCAACCTGGGACGCCATCTGGTCCCATGGAAGCAGTGTTTTTTGCTTTGGAGAGGGCAGCCTTCACCTGAGCATCTGAGATGTTTGGGAGGCAGCCCTCTGCCGGGATAGATACTTGCTCTTTTGGGGAGTTTGCACTGAACCTGTCTGCCAGGATATTGGCGATGTCTGTGGGTTCAGTGTATTTTTTGTCATTTAGAATCAACTCCGAACAAGTCTGGGAGTTGCATCCCAGGTTTCTAACATAACTGAAAAAAGCCTTATGATTGTCTTTGGTGTCCTGTGCAATTTTTCTCTTAAAGCTGGCCTTGGAGGATTTTATGAGGGATCGTAATTTTTTGCTAGTACTGATCAGAGATGCCTTCCCTATTAGGGATTTTGCTCTATCATGTAGTAGCTTCCTCCTTCTGTTGTACACTTTATTTATGGCAGGGGTCCACCAGACTGGACACCTGCCTTTGGATGATTGGGTCTTGGTTTTGTTTGGGATAGCATGATCCATGCATTCCTGGAGATGTCCGTAGAATGCATTTATATAGGATTCTGCAGTTTTGGCTGTTGTTTCCACTGGCCCTGGGGCCTTGAAGGATTCCACTTCGGTTTTGAGAAGTGAGAAGTTCACTTTTGAGAAGTTTTTCACTGTGGTTTTCTGGGCTGGGGGTGGGGTCGGGATGTGGACATCCAGTGAAATTAATTTATGGTCTGATCTTACCAATGAGGGATATACTTCTGGTGTGGAGCATAGAGTCCCCATGTTGGTAATGATCAGGTCTAGTATGTTGTCCCCCCTTGTGGGAGTGGTGACTAGTTGTTCCATAGCATTTGAGTTTATAATTTCCAGGAATCTTTGGGCTAAGGTGCTGGGGCTTGAGTAGTGCTTCCAGTCAATGTTTGGGTAGTTGAAGTCACCCAATATAATGGTGTTTGGAGAGATCTTCATGTTCTACAATGTTTTCAGGAAAGCCGAATGGGATTCCTGACTTTGAGAGGGTGGTCTGTAGGATGCTATAAACTGAAAAGCAGTCTTGCCCACTGTTAGTTGCACATGGATGGTCTCCGATACTTCGTGCAATGCCACTAACCTGGAGGTGTGGATATCCTTGATAAATATGGAAACTCCCCCTCCTTTTGTGGTTCGGTCCGGGTTTTGGGGCCGAAAAGCATGATATGAGGTATAGCCTGGTAGTGCTGGGGTGCTCTCTGGAGCCTTGAACCAGGTTTCTGTCACTGAACAGATATCGATGGTCTCCATACTGAGGAGAGCTTTGAGTGCGTGCATCTTGAGGTTAAGACTTCTGGCGTTTAGCAGCATTACCCTTAGTTTCTTGTTCCTTGTGCTGTCTATGGGGGTGGCTTTGACTTTTAAGCCTTGCCTAAAAAAGGCACTATGGGGGTGGCAAGAGCCTTTGCCAATATCCGAAAGCCCAGTGGTGACAGGTGCAAGCTGTCCCTAGCGAAGCAACGTGGCTTGTCGAGCATGTCATCCCAGGCTGACAGACACTGGATCCCCTTTGAATGACACCAAAATTTTAGCCAATTGTTAAAATCGATAATTTTGTCTTTGTACTGTGTCATCATTCTAGGTGAGGGTAAGATGCTGCTCAAGGTCAGGGTCATAGCAGCCTGGGCTACATGATCAGAGAGCTCCTCTATGTCTCTTTTCATGTAGTCCATGTCATACCCATGTTCATAAATTCTTGTTTTTAATTTCCTTTCAGTTTTCCCCATGTAGAATGATGTACATTTGTCACACAGTGCTAAATACACCACCCCACTTGTGTTACAATTCGCAAAACTTTTGCTATGAATATTTTTTTTCCTACTGGCCAAATATATACTGTCATCTACTTTCACTGATAGACAGTGTGGACAACAATCACATTTAAATGTACCTATTTTTCTTTCATTTGTCATTGCTTTACTGTTACTACTTTTTTCAAGTAATTTTTTTATGTTGGTGTCTCTTCTATAAATAAATTTTAATGGTTTGTTAAAGATGACATTTAAATCTGAAAGACCTTTGAATCTAACCCACTCCTTCTCAATGTTGCGTCTTTCGGCTTTTCCCGGTTAGGGGTCGCCACAGCAGAACTCTGGTCCGCTAATGATTGGCAGTAGATTTTTATGTGCCGAGTTGCCAGCCCTGATGCACAACGTTCAACGAAGGTACGTACGCCCATTCACGCATGTCTCCAGACAGAAAACGCTCTAGCTGAGAATTGAACGGGACAATGTCTTACTGTGAGGTGACAGCGCTACCGCAGCATCACCACCGCAATATCCACTCCTTCTCAATAATGTCCCTAATTTTACCTGCATCTTCAGTGAAATCCATTCTAAATGCTTCTTCATAATCACTTTTTTTTTTCACATACACTGCCTACAACTCTCTCATTTGAAGTACTTTATTCCCCTAATATAGGTGCAAATCTTGTTTTTCTACCTTCTATGACTTGATTTTCTGTTTCTTTTAAATTCATCCCAGAGAAAAAAAAGCAGATATAAGTAAAGTTATTATAGGCTTGAAACTTTTTTTTAAGGAAAAAGAACTTGGAGCTGCTGTTTAATGGACAAAGAAGATTTGCAGGGAATGAAGGAACACTTGGTAGAAAGAGTACATTCAACCCACCACTACATCCTCAGTTAAAAAATTTGAATCACTAGTAGTAGGTACATGGTTGTTGTCCACACTGTCTATCAGTGAAAGTAGATGACAGTATATATTTGGCCAGTAGGAAAAAAATTATTCATACCAAAAGTTTTGCAAATTGTAACACAAGTGGGATGGTGTATTTAGCACTGTGTGACAAATGTACATCATTCTACATGGGGAAAACTGAAAGGAAATTAAAAACAAGAATTTATGAACATGGGTATGACATGAGGAACAAGAATGAAAATAATGCATTGTACAAGCATTACATTATGTCATGAAACCAGTTTTCACTATTTTGTTTTGGAAGTAGTACCAAAGGAACAAAGAGGGGGGCTATGGGAGACTAGACTAGAATATATAGAGTTATATTGGCAAATAATACCAGGAGCCACTAAATTTCCTGCCCTCAATGATGCTGTCTCCCCAGCCCCTGTTCTAAAACTTAGAGCACCTAAAGTGTGAATTAGGTCAATAACCACTAGATGGAGCCAAATGCTTGATTTAAAATAAGGGAAGGCTAAAATATGTAGATGTACTACAAAAATTTGAAGTGATATTTATTGCAAGAGATGGGTATTATGTTTTAATTTTACACTATATCTGCATTTTAGAAAAAGGAGGTTATAACACAATGGATTTATAAATATTTTCATATGTTACCTTTACATGTTTTTATACAAGTTTTGCACATTTAAATGGAATCATCAGAACAAGGTTTTAATAGGTTGTTATTAATTGGTCACATTATATAAATAAGAGGGTGATGAGGGAGTTTGCATACATCTGAAGAAGTCTTAGTACTGACGAAAACGTGATGAACATGTTAAGTGTTAATGTGTGTACTTTTATTGTTTTATCATTTTACTGCGTTGGTTAAATAAACGTTTGAGCTTAAAAGACTGTTGGTGGCCTTCGTAGGTGCTCATCTGTGGAATTTAAACATTGTAGATACCCTGGACATTGCGTACCACCTGACATATAAGTGGGGTTTAAGCCCTTCATGTTAGGTATCTGACATTCTGTGAATCAGATGGGACCTTGCTGGTGATGTGTGTGCAATCAGTTGTTTGCAAGACCTAAGGGAAATGGGTTATGGTGCACATCTCCTGCATAGTTCTGGTTCTGTCCTTTGTTGTCCTTGGAAACCTTGTGTGTTCCTCCATGTGCTGCAACATAAAGTTGAGGAGCTGTTTTAGGATAAGAGAGGATGAGACCTGCATTATTCTCAACATATCCCCATAGGCTGGTGAAAAGTCCCTGTAGCTAGGTTGGTAACTATTAAATAAAGGAATAAAATAACTCAACTTTCAAATCATCATGTTTTAAATAAATAAACCATTATAGTGACTGTGTGATAAAAGTCACGAGAAAATATCTCCTCCTCATCACTAGAAAAAATTTCATCTACAGTACCAGATACTGAATGTATATTAACAGAAGTTGGTTTGCTACACTGCGTCTTGGGCGGAGGCAGTATTTGATTATTAAGATGGTCAGAGATTGCTTGTGACCACCTTCCTTGGCATTTGCTTGCAGACTGCACAACACATATAGGATACAAGACTACAATGTATATACTCTGAATGTCGGCATCAAGAGATGCCTATTCTTAAGACATATGCATAGATTTTTTGGGGGAGGGAGGGTAGCTTTCTACTGTAAGTGGACAAAATTTCATTTTTTTATCTTGCAGTACACAAACTATATGCAGATGTATTTTTCAGGATGTGTTGTGCATAATCATATGCTTCTGCATAGATTACCCATGTGAATCCCATCAATAAGAGATGGAATGTTCAAAAGGACATTTCTATGAACTAACACTAGATACAAGTTCCTTTTTTTTTTTTTTTTTGGTGGGGAAATCCTCTACATCTCCTAATTATAATAAACTCTGTTTTTTATCTCTGGGAAAAGTAAGCAACCATTTCACAGCAGTGGCTGCTTATGCAAATGGCTGCAATAAATTAAGTTCTAGTTAGATTTTTTTTTTCTCAACCATATGATTTTCCCTGCAAGTTCATTATAATTCTACCAGTATGACTTGTGAAAACTGTACCCCTGCCTCTCCTTTTCACTATCATGATTTCAAAACTCTATAGAAAATTAAACACTGCTAGATAAATATGTCTTTATTTCATTTAGTCATTTATTTTCATTACCCATACTTGCATGCACACTGTAGGTGTACCTACAGCAACATGAAATTTCACCTTTCCAGTGACCAGTGACTGCAAGCCTTTAGGATACGCCTGGAGACACTGGTGAAAACCCATGCAGACATGGGGAGAATGTGTAGATTGTAAACAAAAAGCATTAGAGCCAGGAATTGAACCATGGTGCCAGGAACTGAGGCACCAATACTAACCCTACACCAGTCTACTTACGCCTTTAACTTTACATGCCACACATTCAGAAAAAAATGTGTCTTATCCTTTTGTGGTATCCCACATTATGTTAGCCTAATGCTTCTTACCTGTATTTTAAAAGGTCTTCTCTAGCTCAAGACCAGGTGTACCACCTGTTCCTTCCTCAAACACACCTGCTAGCCTTTCTGTGCAGTCTTGTGCCCATCACAGAAAATCTTGACTGATTCATCCTGTAATACAAATCTACTGCTACCTGGAATATAAATGCTGACTGAAATTTTGTGGCCATGTGCATACTTTGGAGAACTCTTCTACAACCACTTTTTATTCCTAAGCATGATTTTTTATAGAGTCATGCAATGTTTTAATGTATTGTGAAATCTAGTACCTAACCTGATTTTTGTCCATTTTTTTTTCCCCCTGCATTTTGAAATTCTGTACTAGTGCTTTATATAGCATTGGCTAGATTCAGACTTGCTGAATCCAGGCTGTTTGGTAACACTATGCTTAAACCCGCCATCTTACATTAAGAGGGCCTTCCTGCACCCTTGTGGCAAAAGTATATAGCTCAGGTTCCATCTGAGTTGGAGATCGCTGGAGAAAGGCTAAATTTGGGGCTTTCCCATTAGTAGTTTGTCTTATAACTGTTGAACTTCATCTGTATTTATGCCTGTGTTTATGAGGGTTTGCTCTCAGTTAACCAAACAATTGTGACTTTAGCTAGAGATCTGGAGTGCATCTGAAATGAAATCCAAGGCATCCACTGCAAACAACTGAAAAATAAGTATATTTAAAGCCTGTATTGCACTTTAACTGTATTTGTATGAACTGCTGCTTCATTTTTGCTGATAGTGTCTACATTTTTTTCTGCACTTTGAAATTCTGTACTACTGCGTTATATAGCTTAGGCTAGATTCAGACTTGCTGAATCTAGACTGTTTGGTATCACTGTGCTCGAAACCAGCCATCTTACATTAAGAGAGCCTCCCTACACCTTTATGGCAGAAGTGTGTAGGTCAGGGTCCGTCTGAGTTGGGAATTGCTGGAGAAAGGCTCAGTTTGGGGCTTTCCCATCACATTTTCACATGCCTGCACATTGCACAACGGGGGTTAGCACTGCTCTGTATAGACACAAATGCTTGGAAACTTAAATTTTCCCTAGACATCTGTGAATAGAACCTTCCCAAGTCCCCTGTTGCTCTGCAGGTAACTCAACTGCACACTGAGCAGCATCACCACAGCTCATCACCCCAAACAGTTAATGGAATAAGCCCCTCTGTTATTCCTACATCATAAACTTATTTAACTTACCCATTCCCAACAGTACTATGGACTAAACCTGCTATTATGGATGGTCACTTTCCCACTATTTCTCCAGCCAGCCTGATTGACTTGGGCATCCTTAGGGCAAATAAGTAATTGCCTCATGTATACTGACAACCACTTAGGCCTGAAACAAACAAAATACAGCATGGGAGAGATGTAATTACACTACCAATGTTTGGAAACAACCCTCTCACATAACAAAAAGCATGATATCAAACAGGTTGTCAGCTCACATAAACACTTCACCTTTCACACAAGTTCAGGACACAACACCAAGCCCACATACGCAGAGGTACTCATTAGAAGCCTACCAAAAGATCAGAGATGTCCCAAGTGCAAATTATATGCACACACCTCAACATGTATAGAAAACGCTGTACATAACACAAATATCAGTGTCTCACCAAATAAGCCCGTAAGGCAAAACACCTCAAAACCTAATGTCTTGGTCATAGGCGATGCCGTAGTGAGACACATCTATGTCCCCCTCACCAGGCTGGACAGGAAGGTCATGGTCAGCTGCCTATTGGGTGCTAGTATCTGTCAGATCATGCATGCATTCAGGCCACTCAACAACAAGTACCGTTATGACTCTGTCATAGTCCATGTGGGAGTGAATGACTTGAGACGTACTTCCCTGGACTATATGGATAGAGACATGACTGAACTCTCAGATTGTGTGTCCCAGGCAGGTATGACATTAGCCCTAAGGAGCATTCTGCCTTCACTCAGGATGATGTCATAATATAAACAAAAACTGATTGACTTCAACAATTGGCTTAGTTTCTAGTGTCATTCCAGGGGATCCAGTATTTGACAGCCTGGGAAGGCATGGTCGACAGGCCACACTGCTTTGCCAGAGATGGTCTGCACCTGTCTCCTCTAGGCTTTCAGATACTGGCTAAGATGCTTGCCTCCTCCATAGTGCCTTTTTAGGCAATGTCAAAACAAAAAAATTTCCAACATAGCAAAATCCACTTGAGACAAAGTCAAGGTTCTGCTGCTTAATGCAAGGAGTCTGAACATGAAACTGCACTCCTTACCGTGTAAGATGCTGATGTCTGTGCAGTCACTGAAACTTTGTTCAAGGCCACAGGGAGCACCCCATCTGTGTAAGGCTACAATGCTTTCCACACATTCAGACTTCAGAATGAGCATGAAAGAACCAAAGGTGGAGGTGTATCCATCTTCTAACTACTCTATGCCCAATTAACTATAGGCAAAACACCCTACCACAGCATTGTTAGCTATAGGTACCCCTCCATGAACCGAGAAAAGCACAATGCCTCCCTGAACTTTCTGTAGTCGCTCACCGTACAGCCCAACACCTTAGTCATGGATGATTTCAGTTATCCCTCCATCGACTGGGTAACACACAAGCTCAAACATGCTCACCCAGAGGTTCCTGGACTTTGTCAGTGCAAATGCTTGGGAACAAATAGTCTGCACCCCCCCACAAGGGGCTGTAATGTCTTTGACACAGTACTCACTAACATGGGTGGTCACTGCACTGCCCCTTGTGTGATGCACTCCATGGTAATCTCTGACCATAAATCAGTCTCATTAAAAGTAACTATTGTACCCCCCACCCCCAAAGGAGCAAAAAAACTAAGGAACTTCTTCAAAGCGAACTACAGCCTGCTAAGTGATGGTATGAAAATGTGTATACCCCCTGCAATCACAGGCAATAATGACTCCTATGCAGAGATGTAAACAGATGCCCTGTATAATGATCTTAGCAACTGTATAGACTTGGCTGTACCTGAATGGATTAAATCCAGGCCTTCCCGAAAAAACAAGCCACCTTGGTGGGACATTTAGTATAAACAGATTGTAACAAAAGGAAGAAACTGGTGTCCAAGAACAAGAGGCAACTGCCTCTGCAGAGGAAGAATTCCCTCCACAGATTGAACAAGCAAATCAGAAGTCTTGTAAAGTCCTCTAAAGATAATTATGAAGCTAAAATAGCATCCCAAGCCAAGGACAATCATAAATCATTCTTTAAGTACATCAGAAATTTAAAAGGGAGTGCCCAGCTGCATGCCAAACTGGTGGTAGGTAGTACCACTCACACTATACCGTAGGAAATTGCCAACCTTCTAGTTGGCAGATTTGGTGCATACATCACCCCCCTGTCCCCACCAGCCATACCAGACACCAGTTCTCTACCTAGTATCTCTAGAGATAGTCATATCTCCTCTCTCCAAGGCCAAAAACATGGCCTCAGTGGGACCAGATAACATCCCAGTTTGCTTACTAAGTAATCTAAAACAGGACCCAGCTGACAAACTTGCCATTCCGTTTAACAGTAGCCTGAGAATTGGCTTTGTATCAGCAGAAATGAGAACAGCAACAGTAATCCCCTTTATAAAGGTGAGATCATCAGCCGACCCTGGGAACTATAGACCCATAAGTCTAACCAGCCCCATCTGCAAGGCCATGGAAAAGATCATCATGGACCTTATCAACAAGGACATAGGCAACCTTCAAACTGTAGACCCAACCCAGTCTGGCTTTGTTAAAGGTAGTACATGCTTACTAAACCTGGTAGACTTATTTGAGAAAGTCACCAAAGCCCTGGTTGAAGGTAGGACGGTACATACCGCCTGTCTGGACCTAGCCAAAGCCTTTGACACAATCCCCCACTTGGGTATCATTATAAACTCTCCCAGCTAGGTGTTAACCCTTACATCACTAGATGGGTAGCTAATCGGCTCACCAACAGAACACATGCTGTAAAAGTTGGTGACTCTACCTCTACCAGTAGACCCATCAATGGTGGCATACCGCAGGTATCTGAAGTGAGCCCTTTACTATTTAGAATCTATTTCTTGGAAGTCCAGGTTAAAGTAGACAGCCTTTGGATTACTGAGTTCACTGATGACTGTAAACTAGGTGCAGTCATTGAGTCCCACAGTGATGTTAACATATTACAGGAGGGACTAACACCGGTGCCAAAGTCGCGGTCTAAAACTAAACGTAAAAAAAGTGCATTATTATCTCATTTGGCAATGAGGAATTCCTCACTAATTACAATATTGACAGCACTCTTGTAAGTTCAAACCCAGTGGTGCAAGATCTGGGAACACCGTTCAACAGCAATCTGAAATTTGACCACCAGATTTCTACTGTGGTAAGGAAAACCTTCTATGTTGTGCATCTCATAAGTAAAGACACTGCATCCAGGTCTAAGGATGTTATAACCCCACTTTACACAACCCTAATCAGACCTTTAATAGAGTACAATACTCCCTTCTGCATGCATCTCACTAGACACCTGCAACAACTGGAGAGACCACAGAGGTTTCTCACTAAGAAGATACAGGGCCTCCAAACCATGACCTGCGTGAACAGACTGAAAGCCCTGTCACTGTACTCTATATCATATAAACTACTGAGAGGTGACTTGTGCCTGGCCTACAGGGCAGTCTCTGACCCCCAATCTGATGGAAATGCTGCATATCCACAAATCAAATGGCACTAGTGTCTGTCTCTCTATGGATCTTAACCTTGCCAGTGACATTAACAAAACATGCTGGAGAGACGGGTATGCCTTCCAGAGATTGCCACTGCTCTAAAATAAACGTCCAATTCATGTGAAGCAGAGCTCCTCAATGACCATATTCAAATGCAACCTGGACAAATGGATGGGTGACCGCAAATTCACCGCAGGGATGGCACCCATGTCCCTCATGGACAAGGAGTAGTTGGTGCTGATCTGTAAAGTACATCCATCTAAGCAAGGACAATTGGGGCAACTCGGGATTAATATGGCTAGGCTTATAAAGGCTCTAGGGCCACTAGCCTAGTAACCTCCTATGAACCTATAACATGGAAACATACCTGCGTCGTGTTTCTTCAGCAGTATTATCTGCATATGACCCTACAGATCGTGCTGCCTGCTACTACATACCATAATTTGGTCAGATGTAAATTGCTTGTCTCTGTTGTAGATGTTTAAAATGGTATTGATTGTTTGCAGTGCACTGTAAGTTAAATGTGGCTGGTCACAGATAGGAAAAGTGCTTTATCACAGTGCATATTATCTGGCCAACAGTACAGACAGTGGTGTACTCAACAAAGACATGCAAATGATAATTTAGTATCCCAGCCAATTGGTTCCTCTGCACAGAACCTTACAAACCATCTCACACATTCTTAAAACATGCAGTAAGTCAATTATAATGGTAGTCATTTAATATATTTCTACAGATCCTCCTCAAACACCCCTTCCTAATATCATATCTGAAAATGTGCTTGTTCTAACTCTTATTTCTCCAGTCATGAGGGTCCTCTTTTCAGCCCTAGCTACTTTTCTAGCATACCAATTAGTATTATTGAGTCTGAAGAGTTTGTCAAACCCCCCAGATCCTGCTTTCTAAGCTGCTTTAAAACCATGTTAAACATTAACTAGTTTCTTTTTAAAATTAGTTACTCCAGAGCACATTATTTTACACTCATTTGCATGCAAACCTAAATTATGTAAAATCCTACTTTTCAGGCTTCATTAAATTACTTTGGAGGCTAGTTTTGCCATCTTTAATCACTGATTCTGCATTGGCATAATCTACAGTTAAAGTCATATTATTGTTTCAGTCCACAGAAATGTAAATGTTAATCACACCAATCACCGATGCCAAGGATATAACTGCAGGACAGTTCAAAAGCTTCAGGACACCTTCCACACTCCCAAACTGTCAGACAGCTCAAGCTGAGCTGACTAAAAGACAAAGTTTGGGCATGAAGCCCTCCAGAGCTTTACTGTCACCGAAGAGGTACACTCCTCTGAGGCTTTTGAGGATCCGACGGTCAGCTTGTGTTTTCCTTTGCTGGGGAGGTAAGTTCCCCTTGGAGAAAAAAAACTTCCATTTTCTTCATTTTGTTGATGTTTCATTACTTTACTCTTCAGGAAAGCTATTTTAAAGCTAAGAGTATTGTGTTTTAACTGACTGTTTCGAGAATATAACATACTTTTAAATGAAGCGCTCATTTTTTTCTCCCAGTGTAGCAGTGGTGGAAAGTAACTGAAAACATTTTTTTTCCTGTGGAGAAATTGAGTTTATTTTACTTTTGTGGGACTGGCATAGTGTTTTCAAAGTGCTTTTTACTGTGCTTTTTTGTTAAAAAAAAAGTAGCCTTTGTTCCTTGGTAGTGTCTTCTGACAACTGCTGCTTGTCTTCCTCAGGAAGGAGGCATTATTTTCACCTTGACCATGAAACAGACTACTGGTCATGTGGTTGGTCCTTCTTTATTTATTTTATTTATTTTTATTTTACATTTGTTGACCGGGCTAGTCCAGCTGGATAATTTCCATTTTCAGTGGAGGCCCGGGGAGAAAAGCTCCACAATTAAAACAAGGTTAAACATTTAAGCAACAATGCATACATTTTAGTGTAGTAGAAAATACAGCGGAAAAAACAGGTAAAAAACAAATAGCCTAAGCTATATATTCATATTTTTTTTTTTTTTTTTAAGAACAGTACAGTAATGTAGTCATTTGAAATAGCAGGGAAAGATAGTGATTTTTACGTAGGGAGGTATGGCTGAAGAGCAAAGAAGTCATTTAGTCTGGATTGGTACAGGAGCAGAGCCAGAAGTTGTTAAGATGTAATAGAAGTTGTTTTTTGAAAAGTTGAAAGGAGTCTAGTGAGGTAATGTGTGGGGGGAGGTTATTCCATATTTTCCCTATGGAGTTTGAAAATAGACAGTTACCTGCTGAATTTGTAATTCTAGTTGTGGTGACTTGTATCTTTTCGGCAGATCGCAACTGTTTCAAGTTTTTGTAGGGAGTAAGGAGGTTACTGAGAGCTGGTGTTTTTGTTGGTTGATAAAGAATGTTATGTGTAATTAAGAGTTGTTGATAGATAAGCTTGTTAGGTAGTTCTAACCATTGTAATTGTTTTAAGTTATTACAGTGGTGAGTTCTGTACTGGGATGCTGTGGCAAACGGGCTATATTATGATAGGATGTAGTTAGTTTTTCAGGTTACCTTTAGAGATTGGTGTAAATAGAGGAAGCATATAGTAGGGTGGAGATAAGATGTGATTGAGCTAAGGTGGTCCGTGCTTCTGGAGTAAGGAAGGGTTTTATTCTGTACAGTGAACCTATCTTTTTATTTACTGCTTTTATAGTGTTATTGATATGACAATCATAGTTAAGATTATTATCAATAGTAACACCAAGCAGTTTGGTAGTAGAGTCTGGGGAGATAAGAGAATTGTCAGCTGCAGTAATAGTAAAATTTAGTTGAGGAGATTTGTGGGTAGGTGAGAATAGTAATAGTTTTGTTTTCTTGGAGTTGAGAAGGAGACATCTTTTTGAGAACCATTGTTCAACGGTTGAAAAGGTAGATTGTGTGAGTGACTGGAGTTCAGATTGGGTGGGAGCCGTACAGATGATGGTAGAATCATCTGCATATTGTATGCAGGTAGTGTTATGGATAGATGATTGAAGATCATTAATAAAGATAGAGAATAAGAGTGGGCCTAATATTGATCCTTGAGGTACTCCTAAGGAGATAGGTAGTAGAGCAGATAGAGAATTTTTCCAGAGTACTGCTTGTTGTCGGTTTTCAAGGTAGGATGAGAACCACGTTAAGGAGGAAAAATCCAAGGTAAGTGAGTTTAGTATGTGTAGGAGAAGTTTATGGTTGACCATGTCGAAGGCTTTTGACAGGTCTAGGAAAAGAGAAGCAGTTAGTTTGTTATTATTACGGTTACAGTTTATTGTGTTAGTAAAGGAAAGTAGTGCAGTGGTCGTACTATGTGAGGGTCTAAATCCATGTTGAGTGTTTGCTAGTAGGTTATTTTGAAGGAGATGGTTAAGTAGTTGTTTGTGTATACATTTTTCCATGATTTTAGCTAGTGGAGATAATAGTGCTATTGGGCGGTAGTTAGAGAGGTCAGTGGATTTGCCTCCTTTATGTAAGGGTATGATGTGTGATATCTTCCAGATTTCTGGAAAATCACTTTCTTTTATGGATCTGTTTATTAGGATCGAAACAGGGTAGGCTATAGCTTTTGCTGCTACCTGAAGGAATTCAGCAGGAAGCTTATCTGCTGAGGGGGTAGTGGGTTTAAGTTTTGTAAGAGAGATTGTATGTAGGAGGTGGGTATGGGTTGAAGTTGAAGGGAAGGAATGACGTTGTTGGTGTTACTTAAGATCAGTTGGGAAGCATCAGGGGATAAATGGCTTGCTAGTGTTTGTATGGAAGTAGTAAAGAAGCTATTGAAGTTATTGGCTATTAAAGAGGGATTATCAGGGTCTAGATTCTGTGGGTTAGGTGTTACTATTTTACCTGGGGTAAGTAGATGATTGATAGTAGACCAGAACCTTTTTGGTTCTTTTTGTGGATTGCTGAAGTTCTACATAGTAGTTCTTTTTGTCTGAAATAATAGCATTTTGGTTTTGTTTCTCAGCTCTCTAAAGGTTTGATAGTCTGTTGGGTTTCTAGAGGAGCGCCATTTCTTCCAAGATTTATTTTTAAGCCTGATCTTTTGTTTAGTATTAGAGGTAAGCCAGGGTGCTGTTCTGGTCTTTATTCTAATGGTACGACTTGGGGCATGGTGGTTTAGGATTGTAAGGAATGCTGAGTTGAAATATTCTATGGCTTTGTTGAGAGAGAGGTGCTTTAGAGGGGTCCAATTGTATTGTGAGAGTTCTGTTTCAAATCTTTGGGGATTAAATTGTTTCTTTGAATATAGTGTTCTATGTGAGGTAGGTAAGTTTTGATGAGTTTTAGCTCTAATGACATATGTGAGGGAGTGATCGCTAAGGTCATCAGGAAGGATGCCAGTTTTGTAGCTTTGTGAGTGGGAGTTTGTAAGAACCCAGTCTAAGGTGGTTTCTTTTTGCTTGTTTTATTTATTCTAGTGGCACTATCAATTAGTTGTTTGAAACCAAAAAGGTTTAAATGGGAAGTAGGGTTAGCATTGTTACAAGATTTCCAGTCAATGTTAAAGTCTCCAAGAAGTAGTGTTTCTTGGGGGAGGTAATTTGAGAGTTGTTCAAGAAGTTGTTCTAATGTGGGGATATTATTTCCTGGAGGCAGATAAGCACAAATTATGTTTATTGATTTAGTAGTATTAATTTGAACTGTAGAGCAGATTATTTCGACATTATTGTTTTGGGTAAGAGCAAGGTCAAGAAGAGTAAGCTTCAGGTTAGATTTATATAGGATAGCTACTCCACCTCCTTTCTTGGAGGTGCGATCAAGTCTAACAATGTTATATCCAGGTGGGGTAATTTCAATATCTTTAATAGATGGTTTTAGCCAGGTTTCTGATAAGCATAGAATGTCAAAGTTGTGTACTTCTAGTAGGGCGTGTATTTGACTAACTTTATTACAGATACTGCATATATTTAGGTGGGCCAAGGATAGTATGTTTGTAGTTATAGTTGATGGAGGAAGGAGAGCTTTTATATGGTGACTGTGTGTTTCAGTAGTTGTAGGTTGAGGGCCTGGATTGGGGTGTATGTCACCGTCCTGAAGTAGATGGAGTAGTAGACCATAGTTTTTGGATATGTGTTTTAGAGATGTGTCAAATACTTTCTTTGATTTAGTTTTTAGTAGTTTACAATGAAATAGTCTATGGTATTTGGGAAGTAGATATATGGTTTGTGATGAGGTAGGTAAATAGGATGAAGGTATGTATGTTGTAGGTGTTACTAGTATGTTTTGAGGGAAGTGAGAGAGAAATAGTTAAGGAGTGTTCATAGGAGGTTAAGAAGTAGGTAGTAATGAGAAGGAATAATAGTAAGAAGGTGATAGGTAGTTTAAGTTGTGAGTGGAGGATAGTTGTAGACATGATAAGATAGTTGTATGTGAAGTAGGGTTTCCTGATATGTTGTAGAGGGGTGTGTGGTGGGAGTAGGGGGTAGAGTGGAAGGGGCTGTAATGGTATAGGACTTTAGTGAGATAGTGGTGGGTTGGTTAAAGTGGCATGTAGGTGTGACTAAGTGAAGGAAGTTACACAATCTGTGAGACTGTGAATTGGATAGGATAGCAGTAGTAGGAGGTGTGGCTTGTAGAATTATAAATGTAGGACCCCTGGGGGTGGGTGGGATATGGGGGTAGGGTGGGGCGAGGCGGGCACACAAAGTAGACCAGAGGAGAGTGGAAAAAGTATCAGGGAAGGAAGGGGGAATCAAGGCAGGAGAAAGTATCCTTGGGGGAGAGGATGAGACAGAGAGGTAAAGGAGGAAAAGGATTAGTATAAGGAGGGGAGAATAAAAGTGTAAGGCAGAAGTCAGTACTAATATCACAAATAGGGATGAGAAAAGTATAACATCTAGTGGACAAAGTAGTAGTGCAGTAAGCAAACAAGGGAGCTACCAGGCGTGGAGCTGTACTAGAAGGGGGAGAGAGGATAGCCTATGTGGCCATCCGAGGAGACTGTGAGGAAATGAAGGAGTAAGGAGGGGTAGCTGCTGGCTGCTTAGCTAGTGGCAGTCTGAAAGTTTAGCAGGAACATTTAGTTAAAACGTAATATAGCATGACTAGGTAGACATACTCTCTTTTTTCTGGTGGTAGAGGGTGGTAGAAGAAGACAATGTCCTGACCGAGTCCAAGGGTATTCTGTGGGGAACACCCTAATAGTGAAATTAGAGGGATACAACCCAGGCAAAGACACAGGGTCGTGGAGGGATAGCTGTTAGAGGAGGGAGAGGACAAAAGATAATGTTAGAGTACAATATTAACATACAGGGTTACAATTCAGAGTCAAAATGCAATAAAAGACAGGTTATGCAACTGGTAAGCAAAGCAACGTTACACATAGTTGATATAACTCTTTAGGATGTACATATTAATGGTGAAAAGTACATTTCAAATAAATAACTGTATAGCTGATAATATATAGAGCCTAGTGTTACAGCAAATCACCACACACACCAGAGTAATGCAGTGAACGCATTCATGTTAACATAAACAATTCAATTGAAACACTTTCCAGTCTCTTTAGGAGACAAAAGAGCCACAAAAAGAAAAAAAATCAGCAAACAGCCTTTGCCACCATAGCAAGGTAGTGATTTGTATCCGCAAAAGCAAGCGTCTCTGGTATGGTCATTTGTTTCACCACAGACCACTCATCTTTTACCCTGGATCCCTCTAGTGTAGCACCTACAGCCACTATGGACCGAGGGTTAGCCACATCTACTGAGGCTGTAGGGGTCTCTTCAGTGGGAAAGGGAGAGCCACTCTTGTCAGTCTTAGGAGAGGGAACAGGGGAGGTTTTCCTGTTGTGTCTGAATGCTGTTCTCATCATTGGGGAAGCTACTGCTGCCATTAGTAACATGGCTGGCCCCATTTTTCTTGTCAAAAAGAAAGAGAAAACCAAGCATGTATCTACGCCTCCTCAATTTTCTTTGGATAGGTGTAGTTTACTGGGTCTGGCTCAGGGTTTGATTCAGGCTATTGATCCTTTTTGTAAAGTAGTTTTTTGGTAAAAGAAAGATGGAATTTTCTTTTTATGAAGGGATACAAGATTCTGAATCTTAACAGGAAGATTCAGAGATGTATACAGTTTTTTTCCCTTCAGATTTCTTATTCACCTGAAAGGAGACCTCAGTTTCTGATTTTCCCTCTGTGTGCGCGGGGGGGGGGGGGGGTTCTGTCTCTGAGGCTGTTGCTAGAATGTGCCAGTGTTTTCAGTCTGAGAACACAAGAGTTCTTATTCCCTCAGAAAATATTGGGTTGCAGTAAGATTTTCCAGAACCTACCCCATTTCTTCGTCTGTCTGCTTTAGAGGATGTGTGTGTGACTGCCTGCAACTTTCCTGATACTCAGCCAGCCACCCCTAATAAGGCAGATAGGATGCATAAAGTTCTTCAATCTTTTACATTTTTACACACTATTCCCAAACCTGACCAAGCAGCTATAGCTTCAGTTGATCCCACTGCTTCTAAGCATTTAGTTAATTTCAGTACTACTCTCTGATAAGGATTCTCACATTATTGATAGGCATGGGAAATACTTCTGCAACTTTGATTTTCAGAATTTTGAATTGTGAGGCTCCTATGTTAGTTTGTTCTGACAAACTGTGAAAGTATGATGAATGTTTTATCCGCAGTTTCTTCTTGGGATGAAAAAAATGTTTTAAATAACTTAGTTTCATCTGTTGCACAGATGACTTCTCATTGTTTACTGTGTCTGTATATATGACTTTGCTGATACTGTTTTCAGGGCTATGGCCATTGATACTGTTTTGAGGAGGTTTGCATAACTGCATTCTCAGAACCTCCTAGAAGACATTAAAAATAAAAATGTAAATTCTCTGTTAGTTAAAGATTTAGTGTTTGGCCCCCTTGCTGCAGAGGTGATCAAAAATTGTGATGAAAGGGGCAGGCTGATCCAAGGAATCTCTAAATTGTTACAGCCCTCCTTTTCCAAGGGATTTTTTTATCACCTCATCTATTTTTGGCAAAATAAATGAACACAATAAATAGTCTCAACAAAATACAAGCAAACAGGCATGTAAGCATAAATGGCAAGGGGGTTCCAAAAAGAAGTCTTGAACCTCTCAAAACCAAGGACAGTCTAACAAATCTGAATGTCTGTTCAAGAGACCTTGTGAACCCCTCCCACCCTATCCCCTTTTTATTTTTCCAGAAAATCCAAATCTCCATTTTTCTCTGACAACAGATAGTTTCAGACAAATGGGTTCTGAAAAATCATTCATCAAAGTTACAGTTGGCAGTGGGAGGAAATTTCTCCTTTCCAGGGGGTCATTCCTCATCCTCCAGATTAGACTTTTTGTTTCCAGTTCCTCATTGCATGTTGTCCCAAGGAATAATAGAACCAGTTCCTCCTTCCCACAGAGTTTTATTCAAGGATGTTATTAGTGCCAAAGAAAATAAAATTAAAGGAGACCAGTTCTGGATCTGTCTTTCCTAAACCTGTTTGTGATAATGCCAAAATTCAAAATGATGTAATTTCACAACCTATTACCTCCTCCTCTTCATTCAAGTTTACTGGCAACACCAGACTTAAAAGATGCTTGTAACTGCATCCTTTTTCATTCAAACTTCAGATGATTTTTAAGATTTTGTATGGCTGGATTACATGATCGGTTTTCTCTCTTACACTTTGGACTATCCAATGCACCAAGAGTGTTCACAAAGTGTCTAGCTCGAGGCATACCTCATTGTAGGCTATAGGGTATCCACATTTTTTTATTATTTAGATGAATTGCTTATCTTTGCAGTGACATTTTCAAAGTGTCAGGAATCTCTGTTTCTTGGGTGAGAAATCTCTTAAACTGGGATTCCAAGAGAACATTCAAAAGTCTTTCCTTGCTCCTTCACAGCATTGTGTTCCTGGGATGTCAACTAGATATTTCATTTCAAAGAGATTTTTTTAAACAGGAAAAGATATTTTTTTTATCTAGATCTATTTCTATGGTTTTCTACTCGGACATGGATCACTGCAAGGAATACCTCCTGATTTTGGGTCTCATAGCATCTGCAATTCTTATGATACTCCTGGTAAGAGTTCACATGAGAAAGATACAGTGGTATCTGAAATATCTTTGGTCCCAGCATGAACACCCTTTATCTTTTCAAATCCCAGTGCTGGGGGTTGTCAGAGAAGAAATCATTTGGTGGCAACAACAAATGTCCCTAAATCCAGGTCTCCCCTACTCCCTCCCTGTTCCAAAGCAGTGAATCACAACAAATGCTTCAGACTTTGCTTGCAGAGCAGTTTCATGAGGGATAAATGTGCACGTGCAGGGAATGTGGAACACCAAGGACAGATGCAAGAACATAAATATCAAGGAGATGCTTGTCCTTATCAAGGTACTCAACTCTCTTAACTTAGCTTGAGAGAGAGCTTCACAGCACAATATCACTCTATAGGCATCAATCATTCCATCAGAGTAAAATTGTGTGACAAACTAAGCAGGACCAGTGCAGACCCTCACAAATGGAAACCAGATCAGGGGGTCTTCCAAGATGTAAAATATTTATAATTGATTTTTGAAATATTGTGATTGTGGAGCTTTTCTCCCCAGGCCTCTGCTGAAAATGATCAGCTTCTGGCCCAGTCAGAATTTCCTGGTAAACAAATGTCAAATAAATAAAGAACCATCTTTGCTCCCCATCTTCTGTTCAAGTGGTTACAGACAATACCACAGTTGCGTGGTACATCAACAAACAAGGGGAAACCAGATCATACCACCTTTGCAGACTAGCCATATTAGCCTGGGATATAGCTTCACAGCACAATGTCACACTACAGGCAGCCTTCAAATTGTCAGACAAGGTTAGCAGGACCAGGGAAGACCCTCATAAATGGACACTAGATCAGGAAGTCTTGCAAGATTTGATCCATATGTGGGCAGTTCTTCAAGTAGACCTCATTTCCTCCTCCCTGAACAATCAACTGACAAGATTTTGTTCCAGTACTCCATGCAAGAGGGCCTGGAAGGACTGACACCTTTTCTTTTCCTTGGACAAGAATGTTCCTGTATGCGTTTCCACTAATATGCAGGGAACATCTGAAGATTCAGGAGGAGTCCCCCAACATCATTGTGGTGAATGAATCTCTTCTGGTGTAGGTTCATAGGTAGGTACTAGGCTATTGGCCCTAGGGTCTATATAAGCCTAGCCAAATGTACCCTGGCTTTCGCCACCCAAGAAAATTATTTTCCTGTGACACTGTCGAGCAGAGCCACAGAAGTGATCCCCGGGGTGAATTTCCTATCTCCCATCCAATCATCAAAATTTTTCTTGAAGAGTGCTACTGAGGAGCTTTGTTTGATATAGATGGGTAGTTTGTTCCAGAGTATGGGAAGTCTCTGGGATAGGAATCTATCCCTCCAGCATGTTCTGTTTATTGTGGTGACAAGGTTTAGGTCCCTAGAGCATGTAGCTCGTAGGGATTGGGATTTCTTTAAGTGGAGCATGTCTAAAAGCTCTGGGTTTGACATAGCTTTGTGTGTTAGGCAGAGATCACCTCTGTGTAGGCGATATGCAACGGAGTAAAGCTGCAGTTATTTGAGACAGTCTGCATAGGGCATCTGTTTGAGGCCAGTAATCCTCTTTGTGAGGTATTTCTGTGGCCTTTCCAGTTGTTGTAGATGTCTTGTGAGGTGCATAAGGGGCATTGTACTCTATAATGGGTCTAATGAGTGACGAGTAGAGGGGAACAATGACCTCTTTTTTTCCTGGATGAGAAACCTTTTGTGATGAGGTGTGCCACATAGAAGGATTTCCTGACTACTGTGGCGATGTGATTATCAAAGGAGAGACTACTGTCCACCTGTGTCCCCACGGTCTCTTATCACACTTTTGGTGTTAAGTAGACTACCACCTATGTGGTAGTTCATGGGTACTGAGTTTTTACCAGAAGGGATGACAATGCACTTTTTGGCATTGAGCTTGAGGCCATGGCTTTGACACCAGGCATCTGTCTCAGTGAGGCCTTTTTGTAGGATGTCCACATCTTTTGGAGTTTTGATTATGGCTCCTAGTTTGCAGTCATCTGCGAACTTCATTAGCCAAAGACCTTCTGTGTTGGCCTGTACTTCAGAGAAGTAGATACCAAACAGGAGAGGACCCAGGACTGAACCCTGTGGTACTCCACTTGTCACTGGTCTGAAGTTGGATTTGGAGTCTGCTACTTTCACAGTGTGGGTTCTGTCAGTGAGCCAGTTGGCAATCCATCTTGTGACATAGGGATTTATACCTAGTTTAGTGAGTTTATCTAAAATTCCAGAGTGGGGGATGGTGTCGAAAGCCTTGGCGAGATCTAGATAGGCTGTATGAACCACCTTATCCTCATCTACAGCTTTGGTGACCGCTTCAAAGAAGTGTATCAGGTTTAAGAGACATGATCTGCCTTTTACAAACCCGAACTTGGTGGGGTCCTGAGTTTGGTGATTACCAATGTCATTGTTTATAAGTTCCATGATGATATGTTCTATAGCCTTGCAGACCAGGCTCGTTAGGCTAATGGGGCGGTAGTTTCTGGGGTCTGTGGTGGCTCCCCCTTTGTGGAGTGGGATAACTGTCACTGTGAGCCATTCAGTGGGCACATAGCCTGAGGTGAGGCTATGACTGAACATAGTACTTAGGTGGGGTGCCAGTTCGTTCTGTAATTCATGTACAATACAGCCTGGGATATCGTCAGGTCCCATGGATGCCATGTTCTTGGCTTTGGATAGTGTGTTTTTTATCTGTGCAGCCGTGATTACAGGAACTTTGCATTCTTCTTGTATAGAGATGGGCCCTTTAAGGGATGATAGGGGGGTAAAGTTAGCACTGAACCTATCTGCCAGGATGTTGGCAATATCAGTTGGTTCTGTATATTTAGTGCCATTGTGCTGTAACTCAGAGCAGATCTGAGTGTTACCATTGAGATTCTTGACATAGCTATAGAATGCTTTGTGGTTGTCTTTAGAGTTAGTGGCGATTTTGTTTTCATAACTAGCTTTAGAGGATTTTATGAGGGATCTCAGCTTCTTACTAAGGCTGACCAGGGAGTTTCTCCAATCATGGGATTTTACTCTTTTTTGCAACAGTTTCTTTCTTCTGTTGTAAAGTTTGTTTATGGCAGGGGACCACCAGATTAGCTTCTGTTTTTTGGAGGATAGCATCTTGGTTCTGTTAGGGATTGCACAATACATGCACTCGTGTAAGTGCTTATAAAGTGTATTTGTGTAGGATTCAGCAGTCATACCTCTATTATCCATCAGCATGGGTGTTGTGAAGTTTACCAGTTCTGTCTTAAGAAGCGTGAAGTTGGCTTTGGAGACATTTTTTACTGTGGTTTCCCTAATGGGGGGTGGGGGGAGGGATGTGGATGTCTAGGGTGATAAGCTTGTGGTCGGATCTGACCAACGAGGAATTGACCTCTGGTGTGGAGCACCAGTTGCCCATGTTGGTAATAACCAGGTCTAGGATATTGCTGCCCCTGGTGGGGGTGTGGATAAGTTGATCCATGGCATTGGGATTATGAATTCCAGAAAACGTTGAGCACAAGAGTTGGTACATGAGTAGTTTTCCCAGTTAATGGTAGGGTAGTTGAAATTGCCCATTATTAGGGTGTTAAGTTGTACCCTAATATTTTCCAGTGTATTAAGAAATGAGAAGTGGGAATCCTGGGGCATGGTGGGGGATCTGTAGCAAGCTATAATTTGGATTGTGGTCTTGCTCAGAGTTAGTTGCACTTGGATAATCTCAGATGCATTATGCTGAGCAACTGCCCTGGAGGTGTGGATATCCTTAATGAATATGGATACGCCTCCACCTTTAGTGTTTCGGTCCAGGTTAGGTGGCTGAAAGGTGTGGTGTGAATTATAGCCTGGTAATGCAGGGGTACTCTCTGGAGCCTTGAACCAGGTCTCTGTCACTGCACAGATGTCGATGTTCTCCATTTTAAGGAGTGCCTCGAGTGAGTGCATTTTAAGGTTTAGACTTCTTGAGAAGCAATACCCACAGATTCTTCTTGCCTGTACCTGTTAGAGTGGTGAATTTGTCATTTGAACCTTGCCTAAAAAAGGCACTATAGGGATGGCTAGAGCCTTAGCCAGTATCCGGAATTCCAGGGGCGACAGGTGCAGACCATCTCTGGAGAAGCATTGTGGCTTGTTGATCATGTCATCCCAGGCAGACAGATACTGGATCCCCTTAGAATAACACCAGAAGACTAGCCAATTGTTGAAGTCAATCATTTTGTCCTTGTACAGTGGTATAATTCTGGGTGATGGCAGGATACTACTCAGGGCTAGGGTCATACCTGCCTGGGCTACAAGATCGGACAGCTCCTCCATGTCCCTTTTCATGTAGCCCAAAGAGGTACATCTCAGGTCATTCACACCAACATGGACAATGACAGAGTCATATTTGTACTTGTTGTGGAGTGACCGGAGTGCATGCGTTATGTGGCGGATCCTGGCACCCGACAGGTAGCTGACAGTAACTTTCTCCTTGTTTAGCCTGTTGAGTGGAACATCAGTGTGCCTGATATTAGAGTCACCTATGACTAGAGTGTTTAGCTTTCCCTATGCATTTCGTTGTTATGCCTTATGGGCTGTGGTTGAGTGGCACACTGAGTTTGTGGGCTATGTGTCATTTGGGTTGTGTTGGAGGGTGGAGGTTGCAGGTTTTTACTGAGAGCCTCCGTGAATGTAGGTGTGTGTTTTGTGTTTCTATGTGTGTGTGTTTGGTGGTGTAGGTTTTGAGGGACTATGTGCCGAGTGTGGTGTGGTGCAAGTGTTTACCTTCTCCTCTTGACCGTCTAGTCCAGTCTTGGGTGAAGAGAGCTTTGCTTCCAGTTTGGCTATATAAGTGCATCTCTTACAGGTTGTAGTGTTGGGTGGTAGGAGGAGAGGGTTGTCTGTGTACATGAGGCAATTACTGCATTGCCCAAGATACCCAGATTCATCAGGTAGGCAGGAGAAAACATCGGGAGCTGACCCTTAGACATGCCTGATAGGTGCTTATTTGTTAAGTACTAGAAACTGTTTTCCTCTAGACAGTGAGGAAAGTTGAGTGCTGTAGTAATTTGTAGCTTATTTAGTGCTTACAATAAGTTCTGAACAAGTGCTGAGCTCAAAGAAACAGACTTGAGTGCTGAAACAAAAAACTGGCTAGTTCTAAGAAACAAAATTAAGATAGAAAGGCTTCCCTCCAACACAGAAAGGCTTGGGGGCCTAGAAGCCTACAAATAGCCCTGGACACAGCAAATCTATATCCAGGCTAGACTACCCACAGGAAAGGCAGGAAACAAGCTTAGATTTTTTTTTTTTTTTTTGTGGAAAGAGAGAAAGGAGTAGCAGAAACTAAGCTGATTGGCCTTCTCAAATGTTCTCCCTGTATTGGGTAGAATGAGGTAATGACACTAGGCTGCGAGGAGGGTCCCAGATCAAATTTACAGTAGGGGCGGGCAACTGCAAAGCCACCAACTATAAGAACACCATACCAATAGAGAGGGAGGGTGGGAAACAAACTGCAGAAATGAAAGTTATAAACAGCTAAAGGAGCCTCTAGAGAAAGCATTTAACTGCAACAAGTTATCAGAAACAAACAACCCAACACATGCTTAATAAAAGTGGACAATTTCCAGTTAATACCTCACACACAGTGAAACTAGCTATAAAGTGCTATAAATAACAAAGAAATAAAGAACAAAATAAGCAAAAATACAGGATACTTAATGTTATATATTATAGATCCGAGTTTGCTCAGTGTCCTTCCTTCGATTAGCTCAGTGTGAAATGGCAGAAACACTCACAACAATCATGGTTCTGCCTTCTTTTGTAAATGTCCAGGAATTACCACAAGCTTCCTTATGGAATGGATCTACACCCACATGAACAGGAGTGTTTGGTACACCCCATCAATCCCCTTCAACTGACTGCCTGGATGATAGGTTCTTAATTCCTTTTAGGGACCTGTTTACTGTGTATGTGTACAGGTACTAATGGAGGCAAGAATTCCTGCTACTAGAAAGCTGTATATTAGCAAATGGAAAAGGTTTACTAGTTTGTGCCAACAACATAACCAGCACCCATTCAGGGCTAGTTGTTTTCTGGTTCTACAATATTTGTGTGAGTTACTATCCCATGGCCTTTCTTATTCCTCTTTTAAGGTTAATTTATCAGCCATTTTAGCATGCTAATCCATGGATCCTCATCTTTCAATACAGTTTAAAGTCAAAATGTTCTTGAAAGGGGTTTTGCATAAGAGACTACCAGGGAAACCAGTGGCTCTTCCTTGAGAGCTTAATTGTGTGTTATAGAAGCTAACACTTGCTCCATTTAAATTAGATAATCTGGCTTACTTAAGGTTCTTACCATGGAAAACAGTTTAATTGATTGCTCTGACCTCTGCAAGGAGGGTATCCAATTTGCAAGCTCTTATGGTGACTCATCCCTATCTCATTTTCCATAGGGACTGGTTTTCTTTGAGAACTAATGTTTCTTTTATAACTAAAATGGCATCTGACTTTACTTTAAGCCAAACTGTCCATACTCCAGTTTTCTTTCCTGAACCTAAACATGAGGGAGGAAGGATATACCATACATTGGATGTCCACAGAAAAACTCCAGTACTATCTTGAAAGAACTAAATCTTTCAGATCTTTGGATCAATTGTTCATTTCTTGTGGAGGGACAACCTTTGTCAAAACAAACTATTTCCAAGTGGTTAACTAAGGCTATCGACTTTTGTTATACTCACCATAACAAAACTATTCTAGGCATGGTCCAGGCCCACTTCTTCATTTGTGTTTTTTGGAAAGGTCTGGATTCTAGAAGTTGCTACTTGGTCCACTGTACATACTTTTACAAATACTATAAGCTTGATTCCTTCTCTAGGTCCAGATCAAGCTTTGCTAGGACCATTCTCCAGAAGCTCCTGGACTGTTCTCCTTCCACCTCTCAAATGTAGTTTGCTAAGGTAATCTACAGATATAGCTAGGACTGCGCAGCACTGATCAATGATGAACATAGTACAGTTGTGTAAGTAAAACGTACCATAACAGTAGATGTTTGAATGATCACTGCTGCAGTACTCACTCGCTCCCTTTACCCTCTCACTTTGTGTGTGTGTTTTTTATGCCAGGGTGTGGGCATTTACTTTTTTTTTGTTCTTAGCATTGTCCTTTCAGGGCTCAGCCTCATCTCTCTGCTGGCAGGAAAACTCTGAAGAGGCCCAATTTACTCAGTT